>NW_026289297.1:0-12288 GCF_023373465.1 Oncorhynchus keta
TAAGAACAAATTTTATTTTCAATGACGGCCTAGGAACTGTGGGTTAACTGCCTGTTCAGGAGCAGAACGACAGATTTGTACCTTGTCAGCTCGGGGTTTGAACTTGCAACCTTCCGGTGACTAGTCCAACGCTCTAACCACTAGGCTACCCTTGCCGTCTTCCACTCTAAACCACTAGGCTACCTAAGCCGCCTCCACTTGGTAACGCCACTAGGCTACCCTGCCGCCTCCACTCTAACCACTAGGGCTACCCTGCTACCTCCCGCACTCTAACCACTAGGGGGCTACCCTGCCGCCTCCACTCTAACCACTAGGCTACCCTGCCGCTCCACTAACCACTAGGCTACCCTGCCGCCTCCTCCACTCTAACCACTAGGCTACCCTAAGCGCTTCTCCACTTCTAAATCCACTAGGCGGGCCTTAAGCGCTTCTCTTCCACTTCTAAACTACTAGGCTACTCTACGCTTCCATTTCTAACCATTTGCTACTTGCCTCTTTACACTTCTAAACCACTAGGCTACCCTGCCGTCACTTTAAACTACTAGGCTACCCTTGCCGCCTCTCCACTCTAACCACTAGGGCTACCCTGCCTCTCTCCACTTCTAACCACTAGGCTACCCTGCCGCCTCCACTCTAACCACTAGGCTACCCTGCCTCCTCTCCACTCTAACCACTACAGGCTACCCTAGACTACGCGCCTCTACACTCTAACCACTAGGCTACTCCTGCCGCCCTCCACTCTAACCACTAGGCTACCTCTGCCGCCTCTCCACTTCTAACCACTAGGGCTACCCTTCCGCCCTCACTCTAACCACTAGGCTACCCTGCCGCCTACACTCTAACCACTAGGCTACGCTGCCTCCTACACTCTAACCACTAGGCTACCTGCCGCCTACACTCTAACCACTAGACTACGCTGCCTCCTCCATTTCTAAACCACTAGGCTCCTGCCACCTCCACTCTAACCACTAGGCTACTCCTGCCGCCCTCACTCTAACCACTAGGCTACCCTGCCGCCTCCACTTCTAACCACTAGGCTACGCCTGCCGCTTCCACTCTACCACTAGGCTACCCTGCCAGCTCCTCCACTCTAACCACTAGGCTACCCTGCCGCCCTCCACTCTAACCACTAGGCTACCCGCCGCCCTACACTCTAACCACTAGGCTACCCTTGCCGCTCCACTTCTAACCACTAGGCTACGCTGCCGCTCTACACTCTAACCACTAGGCTACCCTGCTGCCTCTACACTCTAACCACTAGGCTACCCTGCCGCCTCTACACTCTAACCACTAGGCTACCCTGCCGCCTCTACACTCTAACCACTAGGCTACCCTGCCGCCTCCACTCTAACCACTAGGCTACCCTGCCGCTCTACACTCTAACCACTAGGCTACCCTGCCGCCCCTACACTTCTAACCACTAGGCTACTCCTGCCGCCTCTACACTCTAACCACTAGGCTACCCTGCCACCTCTACACTCTAACCACTAGGCTACCCTGCCACCTCTACACTCTAACCACTAGGCTACCCTGCCACCTCTACACTCTAACCACTAGGCTACCCTGCCTGCTGCCTCTACACTCTAACCACTAGGCTACCCTGCCGCCTCTACACTCTAACCACTAGCTACCCTGCCGCCTACACTCTAACCACTAGGCTACCCTGCCATTCCTTCCTCTACACTCTAACCACTAGGCTACCCTGCCGCCTCTACACTCTAACCACTAGGCTACCCTGCCGCCTACACTCTAACCACTAGGCTACCCTGCCGCCTCTACACTCTAACCACTAGGCTACCCTGCCGCCTACACTTTAACCACTGGCTACCCTGCCGCCTCTACACTCTAACCACTAGGCTACCCTGCCTCCTCTACACTCTAACCACTAGGCTACCCTGCCACCTCTACACTCTAACCACTAGGCTACCCTGCCACCTCTACACTCTAACCACTAGGGCTACCCTGTCACACCTACCCACTACCCTAACCACTAGGCTACCTGCCACTCTACACTCTAACCACTAGGCTACCTGCCACCCTACACTCTAACCACTAGGCTACCCTGCCTACACTCTAACCACTAGGCTACCCTGCCGCCCTCTACACTCTAACCACTAGGCTACCCTGCTACCTCTACACTCTAACCACTGGGCTACCCTGCCTCCTCTACACTCTAACCACTAGGCTACCCTGCCGCCTCTACACTCTAACCACTAGGCTACCTGCCGCCTCTACACTCTAACCACTAGGCTACCTGCCGCCTCTACACTCTAACCACTAGGCTACCCTGCGCTACACTCTAACTTACACTAGGCTACCTGCCACTCTACACTCTAACCACTAGGCTACCCTGCTGCCTTTACACCCAACCACTAGGCTACCCTGCCGCCTCTACACTCTAACCACTAGGCTACTTCCTGCCACCTCTACACTCTAACCACCAGGCTACCCTGCCACCTCTACACTCCTAACCACTAGGCTACCCTGCCGCTCACACCCAACCACTAGGCTACCCTGCCGCCTCTACAAACCACTAGGCTACCCTGCCCCTCTACACTCTAACCACTGGGGCTACCCTGCCGCCTACACTCTAACCACTAGGCTACCCTGCCGCTCTACACTCTAACCACTCAGGCTACCCTGCCGCCCTATACTTCTAAATCTACTAGCTACTCTGGGTTACCTGAGACTTCTAACGACAGGGCTACTTCCTGCCGCTCTACACTTGGGCATCCACTAGCTACTCTGCGCGAGACTTTGGGCCCACGAGGCTACCCCTGCCGCCTACACTTCTAACCACTAGGCTACCCTGCCGCCCTACACTCTAACCACTAGGCTACCCTGCCGCCTCTACATTCTAACCACTAGCTACCTGCCGCCTCACACTCTAACCACTAGGCTACCCTGCCGCCTCACACTTCTAACCACTAGCCACCCCTGTCGCCTCTACACTCTAAACCACTAGGCTACCTGCCGCCTACACTTCTAACCACTAGCTACCCTGCCGCCTAGAGCACCCTGCCACCTCTACACTCTAACCACTAGGCTACCCTGCCTCCTCTACACTCTAACCACTAGGCTACCCTGCCACCTCTACACTCTAACCACTAGGCTACCCTGCCACCTCTACACTCTAACCACTAGGCTACCCTGCCACCTCTACACTCTAACCACTAGGCTACCCTGCCACCTCTACACTCTAACCACTAGGCTACCCTGCCACCTCTACACTCTAACCACTAGGCTACCCTGCCACCTCTACACTCTAACCACTAGGCTACCCTGCCACCTCTACACTCTAACCACTAGGCTACCCTGCCCCCTCTACACTCTAACCACTAGGCTACCCTGCCACCTCTACACTCTAACCACTAGGCTACCCTGCCACCTCTACACTCTAACCACTAGGCTACCCTGCCACCTCTACACTCTAACCACTAGGCTACCCTGCCACCTCTACACTCTAACCACTAGGCTACCCTGCCACCTCTACACTCTAACCACTAGGCTACCCTGCCACCTCTACACTCTAACCACTAGGCTACCCTGCCACCTCTACACTCTAACCACTAGGCTACTCCTGCCGCCTCTACACTCTAACCACTAGGCTACCCTGCCTCCTCTACACTCTCAACCACTAGGCTACCTGCCGCCCTACCTCAACCACTAGGCTACCCTGCACCTCTACACTCTAACCACTAGGCTACCCTGCCACCTCTACACTCTAACCACTAGGCTACCCTGCCTCCTCTACACTCTAACCACTAGGCTACCCTGCCACCTCTACACTCTAACCACTAGGCTACCCTGCCTCCTCTACACTCTAACCACTAGGCTACCCTGCCACCTCTACACTCTAACCACTAGGCTACCCTGCCTCCTCTACACTCTAACCACTAGGCTACCCTGCCACCTCTACACTCTAACCACTAGGCTACCCTGCCTCCTCTACACTCTAACCACTAGGCTATCCTGCCACCTCGCACTCTAACCACTAGGCTACCCTGCCTCCCTCTACACTCTAACCACTAGGCTACCCTGCCACCTCTACACTCTAACCACTAGGCTACCTGCCTCCTACGCTCTAACCACTAGGCTACCCTGCCCCCTCTTACACTCTAACCACTAGGCTACCTGCCCCCTCTACACTCTAACCACTAGGCTACCCCTGCCGCCTCTACACTCTAACCACTAGTCTACCTGCCCCCTCTACACTCCTAACCACCAGGTCTACCCTGCCACCTCTACACTCTAACCACTAGGCTACCCTGCCCTCTCCACACTCTAACCACTAGGCTACCTGCCACCTCTTGCACTCTGCAGTCCACTGAGCTTACCTGCCCCTCTGCACTCTAACCACTGGGCTACCTTGCCCCCCCTACACTCCCAACCACTCAGGCTACCTGTCCTCCCTCTACACCCCCAACCACTAGGCTACCCTGCCCGCCTCTGCATCCCTAACCACTAGGCTACCCGCCGCCTCTACACTCTAACCACACTAGGCTACCCCCTCCGATGCAACGCTGGGGGATTATTTAACAAATGCGCATTTGCGAAAAAGCACAACCGCTGGACGACTGTACCTAACCATAAACACCAATGCCTTTCTTCAAATCAATACACAGAAGTATATATTTTTTAAACCTGCATATTTAGTTAAAATAAATGACTGTTAGCAGGCAATATTAACTAGGGAAATTGTCTCACTTCTCTTGCGTTCATTGCACGCAGAAGTCAGGGTATATGCAACAGTTTGGGTCGCCTGGCTCATTGCGGACGAATTTGCCAGAATTGTGCGTGATTATGACATAACATTGAAGGTTGTACAATGTAACAAGAATATTTAGACTTAGGGATGCCACCCGTTAGATAAAATACTGAACGCTTCCGTATTTCACTGGAAATAATAAACGAAGATGTCTTTCTTTTGATGTATTTCACAACTGCGGTTTCCTCTCCGCTTGGAGCGACAGTGAAATGGGATGGGCTGCGGTTTCCTCTCTGCTTGGAGCGACAGTGAAATAGCTACAGTGAAATGGGATGGGCTGCGGTTTCCTCTGCTTGGAGCGACAGTGAAATGGGATGGGCTGCGGTTTCCTCTCTGCTTGGAGGCGACAGTGAAATGGGATGGGCTGCGGTTTCCTCTCTGCTTGGAGCGACAGTGAAATGGGATGGGCTGCGGTTTCCTCTCTGCTTGGAGCGACAGTGAAATGGGATGGGCTGCGGTTTCCTCTCTGCTTGGAGCGACAGTGAAATGGGATGGGCTGCGGTTTCCTCTCTGCTTGGAGGCGACAGTGAAATGGGATGGGCTGCGGTTTCCTCTCTGCTTGGAGCGACAGTGAAATGGGATGGGCTGCGGTTTCCTCTCTGCTTGGAGCGACAGTGAAATAGGATAGGCTGCAGTTTCCTGTCTGCTTGGAGCGACTTGATGAGAAATGGGAATGAGCTGCGGTTTCCTCTGCTTGGAGCGACAGTGAAATGGGATGGGCTGCGGTTTCCTCTCTGCTTGGAGCGACAGTGAAATGGGATGGGCTGCGGTTTCCTCTCTGCTTGGAGCGACAGTGAAATGGGATGGGCTGCGGTTTCCTCTCTGCTTGGAGCGACAGTGAAATGGGATGGGCTGCGGTTTCCTCTCTGCTTGGAGCGACAGTGAAATGGGATGGGCTGCGGTTTCCTCTCTGCTTGGAGCGACAGTGAAATGGGATGGGCTGCGGTTTCCTCTCTGCTTGGAGCGACAGTGAAATGGGATGGGCTGCGGTTTCCTCTCTGCTTGGAGCGACAGTGAAATGGGATGGGCTGCGGTTTCCTCTCTGCTTGGAGCGACAGTGAAATGGGATGGGCTGCGGTTTCCTCTCTGCTTGGAGCGACAGTGAAATGGGATGGGCTGCGGTTTCCTCTCTGCTTGGAGCGACAGTGAAATGGGATGGGCTGCGGTTTCCTCTCTGCTTGGAGCGACAGTGAAATGGGATGGGCTGCGGTTTCCTCTCTGCTTGGAGCGACAGTGAAATGGGATGGGCTGCGGTTTCCTCTCTGCTTGGAGCGACAGTGAAATGGGATGGGCTGCGGTTTCCTCTCTGCTTGGAGCGACAGTGAAATGGGATGGGCTGCGGTTTCCTCTCTGCTTGGAGCGACAGTGAAATGGGATGGGCTGCGGTTTCCTCTCTGCTTGGAGCGACAGTGAAATGGGATGGGCTGCGGTTTCCTCTCTGCTTGGAGCGACAGTGAAATGGGATGGGCTGCGGTTTCCTCTCTGCTTGGAGCGACAGTGAAATGGGATGGGCTGCGGTTTCCTCTCTGCTTGGAGCGACAGTGAAATGGGATGGGCTGCGGTTTCTCTCTGCTTGGAGCGACAGTGAAATGGGATGGGCTGCGGTTTCCTCTCTGCTTGGAGCGACAGTGAAATGGGATGGGCTGCGGTTTCCTCTCTGCTTGGAGCGACAGTGAAATGGGATGGGCTGCGGTTTCCTCTCTGCTTGGAGCGACAGTGAAATGGGATGGGCTGCGGTTTCCTCTCTGCTTGGAGCGACAGTGAAATGGGATGGGCTGCGGTTTCCTCTCTGCTTGGAGCGACAGTGAAATGGGATGGGCTGCGGTTTCCTCTCTGCTTGGAGCGACAGTGAAATGGGATGGGCTGCGGTTTCCTCTCTGCTTGGAGCGACAGTGAAATGGGATGGGCTGCGGTTTCCTCTCTGCTTGGAGCGACAGTGAAATGGGATGGGCTGCGGTTTCCTCTCTGCTTGGAGCGACAGTGAAATGGGATGGGCTGCGGTTTCCTCTCTGCTTGGAGCGACAGTGAAATGGGATGGGCTGCGGTTTCCTCTCTGCTTGGAGCGACAGTGAAATGGGATGGGCTGCGGTTTCCTCTCTGCTTGGAGCGACAGTGAAATGGGATGGGCTGCGGTTTCCTCTCTGCTTGGAGCGACAGTGAAATGGGATGGGCTGCGGTTTCCTCTCTGCTTGGAGCGACAGTGAAATGGGATGGGCTGCGGTTTCCTCTCTGCTTGGAGCGACAGTGAAATGGGATGGGCTGCGGTTTCCTCTCTGCTTGGAGCGACAGTGAAATGGGATGGGCTGCGGTTTCCTCTCTGCTTGGAGCGACAGTGAAATGGGATGGGCTGCGGTTTCCTCTCTGCTTGGAGCGACAGTGAAATGGGATGGGCTGCGGTTTCCTCTCTGCTTGGAGCGACAGTGAAATGGGATGGGCTGCGGTTTCCTCTTTGCTTGGAGCGACAGTGAAATGGGATGGGCTGCGGTTTCCTCTCTGCTTGGAGCGACAGTGAAATGGGATGGGCTGCGGTTTCCTCTCTGCTTGGAGCGACAGTGAAATGGGATGGGCTGCGGTTTCCTCTCTGCTTGGAGCGACAGTGAAATGGGATGGGCTGCGGTTTCCTCTCTGCTTGGAGCGACAGTGAAATGGGATGGGCTGCGGTTTCCTCTCTGCTTGGAGCGACAGTGAAATGGGATGGGCTGCGGTTTCCTCTCTGCTTGGAGCGACAGTGAAATGGGATGGGCTGCGGTTTCCTCTCTGCTTGGAGCGACAGTGAAATGGGATGGGCTGCGGTTTCCTCTCTGCTTGGAGCGACAGTGAAATGGGATGGGCTGCGGTTTCCTCTCTGCTTGGAGCGACAGTGAAATGGGATGGGCTGCGGTTTCCTCTCTGCTTGGAGCGACAGTGAAATGGGATGGGCTGCGGTTTCCTCTCTGCTTGGAGCGACAGTGAAATGGGATGGGCTGCGGTTTCCTCTCTGCTTGGAGCGACAGTGAAATGGGATGGGCTGCGGTTTCCTCTCTGCTTGGAGCGACAGTGAAATGGGATGGGCTGCGGTTTCCTCTCTGCTTGGAGCGACAGTGAAATGGGATGGGCTGCGGTTTCCTCTCTGCTTGGAGCGACAGTGAAATGGGATGGGCTGCGGTTTCCTCTCTGCTTGGAGCGACAGTGAAATGGGATGGGCTGCGGTTTCCTCTCTGCTTGGAGCGACAGTGAAATGGGATGGGCTGCGGTTTCCTCTCTGCTTGGAGCGACAGTGAAATGGGATGGGCTGCGGTTTCCTCTCTGCTTGGAGCGACAGTGAAATGGGATGGGCTGCGGTTTCCTCTCTGCTTGGAGCGACAGTGAAATGGGATGGGCTGCGGTTTCCTCTCTGCTTGGAGCGACAGTGAAATGGGATGGGCTGCGGTTTCCTCTCTGCTTGGAGCGACAGTGAAATGGGATGGGCTGCGGTTTCCTCTCTGCTTGGAGCGACAGTGAAATGGGATGGGCTGCGGTTTCCTCTCTGCTTGGAGCGACAGTGAAATGGGATGGGCTGCGGTTTCCTCTCTGCTTGGAGCGACAGTGAAATGGGATGGGCTGCGGTTTCCTCTCTGCTTGGAGCGACAGTGAAATGGGATGGGCAGTACGCAATTGTTCTCTTACATCTGCAAGCAGAGTGTCATTGTGTCCCTCAATCCGTACAATGGCTACTGCTGTAGGTTTCAGAAATTTCAGGCTGCTTACCTCTCTCTCCCAAAATATATCATCCAGGAGGATCCTCTTGATGGGGCTGTCCATATCGGCAGACTGTGATATGGCCATTTCTTGGAGAGACTCATTCCCCTCCAGGAGACTGCCAAACATGATGACACCACCCCAACGGGTGTTGCTGGGCAGCTTCAATGTGGTGCTCTTATTCTTCTCACTTTGCTTGGTGAGGTAGATTGTTGATATAACTTGATGACCCTTTACATACCGAACCATTTCCTTGGCTCTCAGGTAGAGTATATCCATTGTTTTCAGTGTCTTGATGTTCTTGAGGAGCAGATTCAATGCATGAGCAGCACAGCCAATGGGTGTGATGTGAGGGTAAGACTCCTCCACTTTAGAGGGTAGGACTCCTCCATTTAGACCAAGCAGCCTTCATGTTCGCAGCGTTGTCTGTCACCAGTGCAAATATGTACCTTCTGTGGTCCAAGGTCATTGATGACTGACTTCAGCTCATCTGCAATGTAGATACCGGTGTGTCTGAAGTCTGTTCCGTTGATGTGCCAACTTCTGTTTGGTAGCGTCCGAACCGTTTGGACTTCATACTAATGGGACCCCACTGTGGAAAGGGGAGATTCTCACGAACGCACTACGACCCCCATAAATGCAGATTCGTCTGAAGTCTGTTCCGTTGATGTGCCAACTTCTGTTTGGTAGCGTCCGAACCGTTTGGACTTCATACTAATGGGACCCCACTGTGGAAAGGGGAGATTCTCACGAACGCACTACGACCCCCATAAATGCAGATTCGTCTGAAGTCTGTTCCGTTGATCTTTTGTCCCTTGTGTCTGTGCTCTTGTAGAATACTGGTAGAGGGGTGGAGATGATGTAGTTAATTATTCCTTGCCCACCGAACATTTTACTACCCATCAGAGATGATTGCAATACAGTCTGCTTTCTCTGTGATTTGCTTGACCTTCACTTGAACTCTGTTGAATTCTGCATCCAGCAAATGAGTAGATAAAGAATGTCTGGTAGGTGTATGCTGGACGGAGAACATTCAGAAACCTCTTCCAATGCACATTGCCTGTGAGCATCAGAGGTGAACCAGTTGCATACACAGTCCTCCATTGAGTCAATTTTTTTTATTCTGATTCCAGGAGGACCATGAGCTGTTGCTATAGATACTGTGTCTGATTCATCATTTTCATCTCGAATTGTCTTGCTTGTTGTGAGCGCTGAGGGAACTTTATGCTTTTGATCAGATGATTCTGATTCTGCAGATGATTCTGCATCTTTGTTGTATTCTTCACATATGATTTGGCACAGTATTTAAATATATATACATATAAAAAAAATTCCCCAAATTTCCGGGCTTAACTTCCCATGGAACATTTCTGGAAAAATGCTGGAAATTTCCCAGAAAGTTTCCGACCCTTTGTAACCCTAGTTCAGAGTAACGACGAACTCCTTCACAGTTTTATTTGACACGACTGTACAACCATCAAGATTCATTTTCAAATCAGACAGCAGATTTCTTTTTTTCTTGGGACATAGAACTAACATCTCTGTTTTGTCCAAGTTTAAATGTTGTTGTTTTATAAATCCGCCATCCACTTATGTCTGAAACACAGGCTTCCAGGGTAGGCAATTTTGGGGTTTCATCAAAGTGTGCAGTTTTGTGTCGTCTGCATAGCATTGGAAGTTGACTTATATAGTTAAAATAATATTGGTCACAGAACGGAACCTTGAGGAATACTAAAACGTACCATTGATTTCTCACAGGACAAACCATGCACAGAGATTAATTGATACCTTCCTGACAGATAGGATTTAAACCAGGCAAGAATTTGTCCACGTAGGCCAATTACAGATTCCAATCTTTCCAAAATAATGTGCTGGTCGATGGTGTAAAAGCGCCACTAAGGTCTAGGAGCATGAGGTGAATGTTAACCTGTTAAACACTAGAAGTGCCACAGGCCAACATCCACTGACGTCTGATTTTGTATATAAAATAAATCAGCCACAAAAAATTGTAATGTCCTGCTCCTTCCCTGACTTTTCCTAAATGTTTGTATTTTTTACACTGCTCAGTCAGAATTTTGAAATAACAAACAGAAAAGTATTTAACCTCTTGCTCCTACCTGACACGCAGGAGAGACTGCATTAGGATTAGTCCACGCAGCTAAACGTGGTGTACCACAGGGGCAGCTCTCTAGACCCTCCACTCTTTTCTATTTTTACCAATGGCCTGCCACTGAACAAAGCATCTATGTCCATGTACAGTAGGCTGATAATTGAACCATATACACATCAGCAACCACAGCTAATGAAGTCATTGAAAGACTTAACTTCTTGACGCTACCCATCCCTTACTTTTGCTCCTACCTGGCAGGCGTCCCATCTAGACATCTGGAAATGCAAATGCGCTACGCTAAATGCTAATAGTATTAGTTAAAACTCAAACGTTCATTAAAATACACATGCAGGGTATTGAATTAAAGCTACACTCGTTGTGAATCCAGGCAACAAGTCAGATTTTTAAAATGCTTTTCGGCGAAAGCATGAGAAGCTATTATCTGATAGCATGTAACACCCCAAAAGACCCGCAGGGGACATAAACAAAATAATTAGCATAGTCGTCGCTACACAAACCGCACAAATAAAATATAAAACATTCATTACCTTTGACCATCTTCTTTGTTGGTACTTCTAGATGTCCCATAATCACTATTGGGAAAAAAAACGTAACGTCATTTTTTTTAATAAAAAAAGTTGACGATAAACTTTCACAAAACACTTTGAAATACTTTTGTAATGCAACTTTAGGTATTAGTAAACGTTAATAAGCGATCAAATTGATCACGAGGCGAATATATTCTTTAGGTGTCCGTCTGGAAATAATGTCCGGGTAAATCTCAACCAAAATATCCGGTCGGAGCCTTGAGCAAATGGCTTGTCTCTTCTTTGTTTGACCAAGAAACAAAGCCTAGGCAAATGACAAGACTGTTGACATCGTGTGGAAGCTGTAGGTATTGCAACCTCAGCCCCATTTATTGTGGTTCGCCTTTATCAATGGGTTGAAGTGGCGGATGGATATATATTTCCATTTTCAGTGATCAGATTTTCCTGCGCTTTTCGATGAAACGCACGTTCTGTTATAGTCACAGCCCCGTGATTTAGCCAGTTTATAAGCGTCTGAGTGTTTTCTATCCACATACCTAATCATATGCATATACTATATTCCTGCATGAGTAGTAGGGTGCTGAAATGTTGTGCGATTTTTAACAGAATGTTCGAAAAGTAGGGGTGGTGGAGTAACAGGTTAAAGCCTTTAACCTACACGCACCCAGCCAGGCTCCAAGACAATGTGCTGCAGACATTGGCAATCTCAGCCAGGCTCCAAGACACATGGTGGATGTCAAGACCCAGCCAGGTTCAAGACACGTGCCGGGTAGATGAGTGAGAACGAATAGGTCTAAGACATGGTTGACGTTGGAGACCCAGCCAGGCTCCAAGACACGTGTTGTAGGATCCTGAGACCATTGTGGCTCCAAGATATCAAAAGGTATGGACGTTACAATCCAGCCAGGCCTCCAAAGACAATGTTCTGTAGACGTTGGCACCCAGCCAGGCTAAAGACATCAAATATGGACAAGAGCATGCTAGCCAGGGTTCCAGCGCATGGTTGTGACCACAAGGTCCAGCGCCAGCCCAGCACAATGTTCTGGAGGATCGTTGGCACCCAGCCAGGCTCTCAAGACAATGTTCTGCAGGATCGTGTTGGCACTCCAGCCAGGCTCCAAGACAATGTGCCAGGTAGGACGTTG
>NW_026289298.1:0-3067 GCF_023373465.1 Oncorhynchus keta
CCTAGTGTTAACCCTAACCGTAACCCCTACCATACAGGGTGTGTACCTAGTGTTGACTCTAACCCCTACCATACAGGGTGTGTACCTAGTGTTAACCCTAACCCTAACCCCTACCATACAGGGTGTGTACCTAGTGTTGACTCTAACCCTAACCCCTACCATACAGGGTGTGTACCTAGTGTTAACCCTAACCCTAACCCCTACCATACAGGGTGTGTACCTAGTGTTAACTCTAACCCTAACCCTACCATACAGGGTGTGTACCTAGTGTTGACTCTAACCCCTACCATACAGGGTGTGTACCTAGTGTTAACCCTAACCCCTACCATACAGGGTGTGTACCTAGTGTTGACTCTAACCCTAACCCCTACCATACAGGGTGTGTACCTAGTGTTAACCCTAACCCCTACCATACAGGGTGTGTACCTAGTGTTAACTCTTAACCCCCTACCATACAGGGTGTGTACCTAGTGTTAACTCTAACCCTAACCCCTACCATACAGGGTGTGTACCTAGTGTTAACCTCCTAACCCCTACCATACAGGGTGTGTACCTAGTGTTAACTCCTAACCCCTACCATACAGGGTGTGTACCTAGTGTTAACCCTAACCCCTACCATACAGGGTGTGTACCTAGTGTTAACTCTAACCCTAACCCCTACCATACAGGGTGTGTACCTAGTGTTAACTCAACCCTAACCCCTACCATACAGGGTGTGTACCTAGTGTTAACTCTAACCCTAACCCCTACCATACAGGGTGTGTACCTAGTGTTGACTCTAACCCTAACCCCTACCATACAGGGTGTGTACCTAGTGTTGACCCTAACCCTAACCCCTACCATACAGGGTGTGTACCTAGTGTTGACTCTAACCCTAACCCCTACCATACAGGGTGTGTACCTAGTGTTAACCCTAACCCCTACCATACAGGGTGTGTACCTAGTGTTAACCCTAACCCTAACCCCTACCATACAGGGTGTGTACCTAGTGTTGACTCTAACCCTAACCCCTACCATACAGGGTGTGTACCTAGTGTTAACTCTAACCCTAACCCCTACCATACAGGGTGTGTACCTAGTGTTGACCTAACCCTAACCCCTACCATACAGGGTGTGTACCTAGTGTTGACTCTAACCCTAACCCCTACCATACAGGGTGTGTACCTAGTGTTAACTCTAACCCTAACCCCTACCATACAGGGTGTGTACCTAGTGTTGACTCTAACCCTAACCCCTACCATACAGGGTGTGTACCTAGTGTTGACTCTAACCCTAACCCCTACCATACAGGGTGTGTACCTAGTGTTGACTCTAACCCTAACCCCTACCATACAGGGTGTGTACCTAGTGTTAACTCTAACCCTAACCCCTACCATACAGGGTGTGTACCTAGTGTTAACTCTAACCCTAACCCCTACCATACAGGGTGTGTACCTAGTGTTGACTCTAACCCTAACCCCTACCATACAGGGTGTGTACCTAGTGTTGACCCTAACCCTAACCCCTACCATACAGGGTGTGTACCTAGTGTTAACCCTAACCCCTACCATACAGGGTGTGTACCTAGTGTTAACTCCTAACCCCTACCATACAGGGTGTGTACCTAGTGTTAACAACCCTAACCCCTACCATACAGGGTGTGTACCTAGTGTTGACCCTAACCCTAACCCCTACCATACAGGGTGTGTACCTAGTGTTAACTCTAACCCTAACCCCTACCATACAGGGTGTGTACCTAGTGTTGACCTAACCCTAACCCCTACCATACAGGGTGTGTACCTAGTGTTAACTCTAACCCTAACCCCTACCATACAGGGTGTGTACCTAGTGTTGACTCTAACCCTAACCCCTACCATACAGGGTGTGTACCTAGTGTTAACCTCTAACCCCTACCATACAGGGTGTGTACCTAGTGTTAACTCTAACCCTAACCCCTACCATACAGGGTGTGTACCTAGTGTTAACCTCTAACCCCTACCATACAGGGTGTGTACCTAGTGTTAACTCCTAACCCCTACCATACAGGGTGTGTACCTAGTGTTGACTCTAACCCTAACCCCTACCATACAGGGTGTGTACCTAGTGTTAACTCTAACCCTAACCCCTACCATACAGGGTGTGTACCTAGTGTTAACTCCTAACCCCTACCATACAGGGTGTGTACCTAGTGTTAACTCTAACCCTAACCCCTACCATACAGGGTGTGTACCTAGTGTTAACCTCCTAACCCCTACCATACAGGGTGTGTACCTAGTGTTAACTCTAACCCTAACCCCTACCATACAGGGTGTGTACCTAGTGTTAACCCTAACCCCTACCATACAGGGTGTGTACCTAGTGTTAACTCTAACCCTAACCCCTACCATACAGGGTGTGTACCTAGTGTTAACCCTAACCTAACCCCTACCATACAGGGTGTGTACCTAGTGTTAACCCTAACCCCTACCATACAGGGTGTGTACCTAGTGTTAACCCTAACCCTAACCCCTACCATACAGGGTGTGTACCTAGTGTTAACTCTAACCCTAACCCCTACCATACAGGGTGTGTACCTAGTGTTAACTCTAACCCTAACCCCTACCATACAGGGTGTGTACCTAGTGTTAACTCTAACCTAACCCCTACCATACAGGGTGTGTACCTAGTGTTAACTCTAACCCTAACCCCTACCATACAGGGTGTGTACCTAGTGTTAACCTCTAACCCCTACCATACAGGGTGTGTACCTAGTGTTAACTCTAACCCCTACCATACAGGGTGTGTACCTAGTGTTAACCCTAACCCCTACCATACAGGGTGTGTACCTAGTGTTGACTCTAACCCTAACCCCTACCATACAGGGTGTGTACCTAGTGTTAACTCTAACCCTAACCCCTACCATACAGGGTGTGTACCTAGTGTTAACCCTAACCCTAACCCCTACCATACAGGGTGTGTACCTAGTGTTAACTCTAACCCTAACCCCTACCATACAGGGTGTGTACCTAGTGTTGACTCTAACCCTAACCCCTACCATACAGGGTGTGTACCTAGTGTTAACTCTAACCCCTACCATACAGGGTGTGTA
>NW_026289299.1:0-1413 GCF_023373465.1 Oncorhynchus keta
GACTATATAGTATCAACGTGTAAAAACCAAGTGATGGGTTCTGAAAGGAGACTATATAGTATCAACGTGTAAAACCAAGTGATGGGTTCTGAAAGGAGACTATATAGTATCAACGTGTAAAAACCAAGTGATGGGTTCTGAAAGGAGACTATATAGTATCAACGTGTAAAACCAAGTGATGGGTTCTGAAAGGAGACTATATAGTATCAACGTGTAAAAACCAAGTGATGGGTTCTGAAAGGAGACTATATAGTATCAACGTGTAAAAACCAAGTGATGGGTTCTGAAAGGAGACTATATAGTATCAACGTGTAAAACCAAGTGATGGGTTCTGAAAGGAGACTATATAGTATCAACGTGTAAAAACCAAGTGATGGGTTCTGAAAGGAGACTATATAGTATCAACGTGTAAAAACCAAGTGATGGGTTCTGAAAGGAGACTATATAGTATCAACGTGTAAAAACCAAGTGATGGGTTCTGAAAGGAGACTATATAGTATCAACGTGTAAAAACCAAGTGATGGGTTCTGAAAGGAGACTATATAGTATCAACGTGTAAAAACCAAGTGATGGGTTCTGAAAGGAGACTATATAGTATCAACGTAAAACCAAGTGATGGGTTCTGAAAGGAGACTATATAGTATCAACGGTAAAACCAAGTGATGGGTTCTGAAAGGAGACTATATAGTATCAACGTGTAAAAACCAAGTGATGGGTTCTGAAAGGAGACTATATAGTATCAACGTGTAAAACCAAGTGATGGGTTCTGAAAGGAGACTATATAGTATCAACGTGTAAAAACCAAGTGATGGGTTCTGAAAGGAGACTATATAGTATCAACGTGTAAAAACCAAGTGATGGGTTCTGAAAGGAGACTATATAGTATCAACGTGTAAAAACCAAGTGATGGGTTCTGAAAGGAGACTATATAGTATCAACGTGTAAAACCAAGTGATGGGTTCTGAAAGGAGACTATATAGTATCAACGTGTAAAAACCAAGTGATGGGTTCTGAAAGGAGACTATATAGTATCAACGTGTAAAAACCAAGTGATGGGTTCTGAAAGGAGACTATATAGTATCAACGTGTAAAAACCAAGTGATGGGTTCTGAAAGGAGACTATATAGTATCAACGTGTAAAAACCAAGTGATGGGTTCTGAAAGGAGACTATATAGTATCAACGTGTAAAACCAAGTGATGGGTTCTGAAAGGAGACTATATAGTATCAACGTGTAAAACCAAGTGATGGGTTCTGAAAGGAGACTATATAGTATCAACGTGTAAAAACCAAGTGATGGGTTCTGAAAGGAGACTATATAGTATCAACGTGTAAAACCAAGTGATGGGTTCTGAAAGGAGACTATATAGTATCAACGTGTAAAAACCAAGTGATGGGTTCTGAAAGGAGACTA
>NW_026289300.1:0-76506 GCF_023373465.1 Oncorhynchus keta
GAGCCAGTGTACTCCTGGGAGGTTAGTTACGAGGTCAGAATTCACTTTATACTGATAAACTCTTTCTATATGTAACATGAGTGCTCTATATACTTGGAGGGAGAGGGGGAGGGAGGGAGGGAGGGAGGGAGGGAGGAGGGAGGGAGGGAGAGGGGGGAGAGAGGGGGGGAGAGAGAGAGACAATCATGTCTTTTAGAGGAGGACAATAGTCTGTTCACCTGGTCTAGTTTGTTGACCTTAGCAGAGATCTGAAGATCTCTCTCTCTCTCTGTGTCTGTCTCTGTTGCCCCACTCCTCAGTAGTCTTAATGTACTGTAGTAAAAAGTACAGGGTGTGGGTAGGGGGGTCGGAAGGGGGGAGCTCCTGAGGTTACCCAGCCTCTTGTTCTGAAGCAGGGCCATAGCGGGAGAGGAGGAAGCTTACCCTGGGAACTGGAAGAGAGAAACTGAGACAGTGTGAAAAGGGAGAGAGGGGGAAGAGGAGGAAAGAGGGGGAAGGAAAGAGAGGAGGAAGAGGGGAAGAAGTGGTTGGGCTCCTCCATATCGGCTCTGCATTCTGTTGTTTTATCTTCAGGTGTTCCCAAACTGGGAACACACGCTTAAATCGGGGTATGCAAAATAAAAATGTGATTCACGTAAAAAAACAAAAAGCACCAAAAGCTACTGTCCCCCTTACCCAGGAAAACGCAAGCTACTGTCCCCCTTACCTGGAAACACAAGCTACTGCCCCCTTACCCGGGAAAGCACCAAGCTACTGCCCTCACCCAGGAAAGCACCAAGCTACTGTCCCCTTGTGGTCCTTCTGTAGCTCAGTTGGTAGAGTATGGCCCTTTACCCAGGTAGTGGGCTACTGCCCCCTTAGAATGTATGCACACATGACTGTAAGTCGCTTTGGATAAAAGCACGCAATGGCATATATTATATTATTATTAGGAAAGCACCTGCCCCTTACCTGGGAAAACACCAAGCTACTGTCCCCTTACCCAGGAAAGCACCAAGCTACTGTCCCTTACCCAGGAAAGCACCAAGCTACTGTCCCTTACCTGGGAAAACACCAAGCTACTGTCCCCTTACCCAGGAAACACCAAGCTACTGCCCCTTACCCAGAAAACACCAAGCTACTGCCCTTACCCAGGAAAACACCAAGCTACTGCCCCCTTACCCAGGAAAACACCAAGCTACTGACCCCTTACCCAGGGAAAACACCAAGCTATTGTCCCTTACCTGGGGAAAACACCAAGCTACTGTCCCCTTACCCAGGAAAACACCAAGCTACTGCCCCCTTCAGGAAAAACACCTTATGACCCCTTACCTGGGAAAACACCAAGCTACTGTCCCCTTACCCAGAAACACCAAGCTACTGCCCCTTACCTGGGAAAACACCAAGCTACTGTCCCCTTACCCAGGAACCCAGGAAAACACCAAGCTACACCCCTACCCAGGAGCACCAAGCTACCCCTTACCCAGGAAAGCACCAAGCTACTGTCCCCTTACCCAGGAAAACCAAGCTAGCCCCTTGCCGGGGAAGCTACAAGCCCAAGCTACTGTCCCTTGCAGGAAAGCACCAAGCTACTGTCCCCTTACCCAGGAAAAAACTGTCCCCTTACCGGAAAGCAAGCTACTGCCCCTTACCTGGGGAAAACACCAAGCTACTGACCCCTTGTCCCTTACCCAGAAAGCACCAAACTGTCCCTTACCCAGGAAAAGCTATTGTCCCTTACCCAGGAAAACACCAAGCTACTGTCCCTTACCCAGGAAAACGCAAGCTACTGCCCCCTTACCCAGGAAAACACCAAGCTACTGACCCCTTACCCAGGAAACACCAAGCTATTGTCCCCTTACCCAGGAAAACACCAAGCTACTGTCCCTTACCTGGGGAAAACGCAAGCTACTGCCCCCTTACCCAGGAAAACACCAAGTCCCCTTACCCAGGGAAAACACCAAGCTACTGTCCCCTTACCCAGGAAAACACCAAGCTACTGCCCCTTACCTGGGGAAAACACCAAGCTACTGTCCCCTTACCCAGGAAAACACCAAGCTACTGTCCCCTTACCTAGGAAAACACAAGCTACTGCCCCTTACCCAGGAAAGCACCAAGCTACTGCCCCTTACCCTTACCTGGGAAATCACCAAACTACTCCCCTTACCGGAAAACACCAAGCTACTGCCCTTACCCAGGAAAACACCAAGCTACTGTCCCCTTACCCAGGGAAAGCACCAAGCTACTGCCCCCATACCCAGGAAAACACCAAGCTACTGCCCCTTACCCAGGAAAACACCAAGCTACTGTCCCTTACCCAGGAAAACACCAAGCTACTGCCCCCTTACCCAGGAAAACACCAAGCTACTGTCCCCTTACCCAGGAAAACACAAGCTACTGCCCCCTAGCTACCAGGAAAACACCAAGCTACTGTCCCCTTACCTGGGGAAAACACCAAGCTACTGCCCCTTACCCAGGAAAACACCAAGCTGTCCCCTTACCCAGGAAAACGCAAGCTACTGTCCCTTACCCAGGAAAACACCAAGCTACTGCCCAGGAAAACACCAAGCTAGTGCCCCCTTACCCAGGAAAACACCAAGCTACTGCCCCCTTACCCAGGAAAACACCAAGCTACTGACCCCTTACTCAGGAAAACACCAAGCTACTGGAGGACTTCATTCTTTCTGTTGGCTGGGACAATACTGGGGAAAAAGGCCCAAAAACTATACAGACAATTTTTCATCAAACACTGTTTCATGACGCATCAGTGACATGGCAGGAGATGTTTTGAAACAATTACTGCTCTGCAAACAAGCCAGTGAATAATATGCATTACAGCTGGATGAGTCAACAGGCCTGGCACAGCTCCTGGTATATGTCTGTTACAGCTGGATGAGTCAACAGACGTGGAGGGCCTGGCTCAGCTTCTAGTATATGTCTGTTACAGCTGGATGAGTCAACAGGCCTGGCTCAGCTTCTAGTATATGTCTGTTACAGCTGGATGAGTCAACAGGCCTGGCTCAGCTTCTAGTATATGTCTGTTACAGCTGGATGAGTCAACAGGCCTGGCACAGCTCCTGGTATATGTCTGTTACAACTGGATGAGTCAACAGGCCTGGCTCAGCTTCTAGTATATGTCTGTTACAGCTGGATGAGTCAACAGGCCTGGCTCAGCTTCTAGTATATGTCTGTTACAGCTGGATGAGTCAACAGGCCTGGCACAGCTCCTGGTATATGTCTGTTACAGCTGGATGAGTCAACAGGCGTGGCACAGCTCCTGGTATATGTCTGTTACAGCTGGATGAGTCAACAGACGTGGAGGGCCTGGCTCAGCTCCTGGTATATGTCTGTTACAGCTGGATGAGTCAACAGACGTGGAGGGCCTGGCTCAGCTCCTGGTATATGTCTGTTACAGCTGGATGAGTTGGGTACACTGCAGCATCCACCCAGAGGTTCTTGGGTACACTGCAGCATCCACCGAGAGGCTCTTATATACACTGCAGCATCCACCGAGAGGCTCTTATATACACTGCAGCATCCACCTAGAGGCTCTTAGATACACTGCAGCATCCACCGAGAGGCTCTTATATACACTGCAGCATCCACCGAGAGGCTCTTAGATACACTGCAGCATCCACCTAGAGGCTCTTAGATACACTGTAGCATCCACCTAGAGGCTCTTAGATACACTGTAGCATCCACCTAGAGGCTCTTAGATACACTGCAGCATCCACTGAGAGGCTCTTAGATACACTGTAGCATCCACCTAGAGGCTCTTAGATACACTGCAGCATCCACTGAGAGGCTCTTAGATACACTGTAGCATCCACCGAGAGGCTCTTAGATACACTGTAGCATCCACCTAGAGGCTCTTGGGGACACTGTAGCATCCACCGAGAGGCTCTTAGATACACTGTAGCATCCACCTAGAGGCTCTTGGGGACACTGTAGCATCCACCGAGAGGCTCTTAGATACACTGCAGCATCCACCGAGAGGCTCTTAGATACACTGCAGCATCCACCTGAGAGGCTCTTAGATACACTGCAGCATCCACCGAGAGGCTCTTAGATACACTGCAGCATCCACCGAGAGGCTCTTAGATACACTGCAGCATCCACCGAGAGGCTCTTAGATACACTGCAGCATCCACCGAGAGGCTCTTAGATACACTGCAGCATCCACCTAGAGGCTCTTATATACACTGCAGCATCCACCTAGAGGCTCTTATATACACTGCAGCATCCACCTAGAGGCTCTTGGGTTCACTGCAGCATCCACCGAGAGGCTCTTAGATACACTGCAGCATCCACAAAGAGGCTCTTGCTGCCAAGGGAATGCCTGACAGCATGAAAAACATTTTGAAAAAGATTTACATTACATGATGATGAGTTTCTCACAAGACTGGCCTCTCTGCCTGAATGATCTGAATCTAGGATTACAGGGACTCTCCACAACTATATTCAATGTGCGGGACAAAATTGAGGCTATGATTAAGAAGTTGGAGCTCTTCTCTGTCTGCATTAACAAGGACAACACACAGGTCTTTCTATCATTGTATGATGTTTGTGTGCAAATGAACTCAAGGTTACGGACAATGTCAAATGTGATATAGTGAAGCACCTGAGTGAGTTGGGTGCTCAATTACCCAGGTAATTTCTTGAAACAGATGACAAACACAACTGGATATGTTATCCCTTTTCATGCCCTGCCTCCAGTCCACTTACTGATATCTGAACAAGAGAGCCTCATCGAAATTGCAACAAGCGGTTCTGTCAAAATGTAATTTAATCGAAGCCACAGCCAGATTTCTGGATTGGGCTGCGCTCAGAGTATCCTGCCTTGGCAAATCCTGCTGTTAAGACACTGATGCCCTTTTATATTAAAAACAGCATTTGGGAGTATGCTGACCCTGGTGCTAGAGGGGGTAGGCAGCTGGAGGTTGAAAAGTGAGGGGTAGGCAGCTGGAGGTTGAAAAGAGGGGTATGCAGCTGGAGGTTGAATAGAAGTGGTACGCAACTGGAGGTTGAAAAGAGGGGTATGCAGCTGGAGGTTGAATAGAGGTGGTACGCAACTGGAGGTTGAAAAGAGGGGGTATGCAGCTGGAGGTTGAATAGAGGTGGTACGCAACTGGAGGTTGAAAAGAGGGGTATGCAGCTGGAGGTTGAATAGAGGGGTACGCAGCTGGAGGTTGAAAGAGGGGTAGGCAGCTGGAGGTTGAATAGAGGGGGTATGCAGCTGGAGGTTGAATAGAGGGGGTAGGCAGCGGGAGTTTGAATAGAGGGGTAGACAGCTGGAGGTTGAATAGAGGGGGTAGACAGCTGGAGGTTGAATAGAGGGGTAGGCAGCGGGAGTTTGAACAGGGGGTAGGCAGCTGGAGGTTGAATAGAGGGGTAGACAGCTGGAGGTTGAATAGAGGGGTAGACAGCTGGAGGTTGAATAGAGGGGGTAGACAGCTGGAGGTTGAATAGAGGGGGTAGGCAGCTGGAGGTTGAATAGAGGGTAGGCAGCTGGAGGTTGAATAGAGGGGGGTAGGCAGCTGGAGGTTGAATAGAGGGGGTAGGCAGCTGGAGGTTGAATAGAGGGGGTAGGCAGCTGGAGGTTGAATAGAGGGGTAGGCAGCTGGAGTTTGAATAGGGGGTAGACATCTGGAGGTTGAATAGAGGGGGTTGAATAGAGGGGTAGACATCTGGAGATTGAATAGAGGGGGTAGGCAGCTGGAGGTTGAATAGAGGGGTACGCAGCTGGAGGTTGAATAGGGGGTAGGCAGCTGGAGGTTAAATTCAATGTTGACATAATGCTAACCCAATGTTTGATACCTCTTCATAAGGAATACATTAGGACAGTAGCATGAGGTAGTGAGGACCTTCCTGACACACAGATATACAGTACTGATGCAGTACTGAGCAGATTGAACATGGTAATGCTATTAGGACAGTAGCATGAGGTAGTGAGGACCTTCCTGTGGAGGACACACAGATATACTGATGCAGTACTGAGCAGATTGAACATGGTAATGCTATTAGCTACACACAGAACTGCCACAGTCGTTGACTCTCGACCTGATTCTCGGAATGAGAGTGAGGAACAGTTTTTAAATGAGAAAGACAGTGGATAAGCTAGGAATGTTCCTACTGTACAGCGCCCTTCTAAATACAGACAGAAACCACCCAACAGATAGACAACACTTTGTTTCCTTCATCAGATTGATACAGTCAGTCATTTTAATATAAAGATAATTTATGACGGAACTGCCGAGGGGACAGATGTTGCTCTGATGACGATCATTAGAATAAATATGATTAAATGTGATTATAGAGGAAGTTACCCCTCAGAACATCCAGTGACATAACACACTGGTTCATTACAACACAATAACCTCTGCCACACACACTCTTATAGGAAGTTACCCCTCAGAACATCCACCCGACATAACACACTGGTTCATTACAACACAATAACACTCTGCCACACACTCTTCAGAGGAAGTTACCCCTCAGAACATCCACCCGACATAACACACTGGTTCATTACAACACTCTGCCACACACACTCTTATAGAGGAAGTTACCCCTCAGAACATCCACCCGACATAACACACTGGTTCATTACAACACAATAACACTCTGCCACACACACTCTTATAGAGGAAGTTACCCCTCAGAACATCCACCCGACATAACACACTGGTTCATTACAACACAATAACACTCTGCCACACACACTCTTACAGAGGAAGTTACCCCTCAGAACATCCACCCGACATAACACACTGGTTCGTACAACACAATAACACTCTGCCACACACACACTCTTATAGAGGAAGTTACCCCTCAGAACATCCACCCGACATAACACACTGGTTCATTACAACACAATAACACTCTGCTACACACACTCTTATAGAGAAGTTACCCCTCAGAACATCCACCCGACATAACACACTGGTTCATTACAACACAATAACACTCTGCCACACACACTCTTATAGAGGAAGTTACCCCTCAGAACATCCACCGACATAACACACTGGTTCATTACAACACAATAACACTCTGCTACACACACACACACACTGCCATATCATTAGAATAAATATGATTAAATGTGATTATGAGAAGTTACCCCTCAGAACATCCACCCGACATAACACACTGGTTCATTACAACACAATAACACTCTGCCACACACTCTTATAGAGGAAGTTACCCCTCAGAACATCCACCCGACATAACACACTGGTTCATTACAACACAATAACACTCTGCCACACACACTCTTATAGAGGAAGTTACCCCTCAGAACATCCACCCGACATAACACACTGGTTCATTACAACACAATAACACTCTGCCACACACACTCTTATAGAGAGGAAGTTACCCCTCAGAACATCCACCCAACATAACACACTCTGCCACACACACTCTTATAGAGGAAGTTACCCCTCAGAACATCCACCCGACATAACACACTGGTTCGTACAACACAATAACACACTTTGCCACACACACACACACACTCTGCCACACACACACACTCTGCCACTCCACCCACACACACACACTCTGCCCACACACACCCACTCTGCCACACACACACACACTCTGCCTCCACTCACACACACACACACACACTCTGTTACACACCCACACACACACACTCTGCACACACACACACACACAACACACACACACTCTGCCACACACACACACACTCTGCCACACACACACAACACACACACACACACTCTGCCACACACACACACTCTGCCACACACACACAACACACACACACACTCTGCCACACACACACACACTCTGCCACAACACACCACACACACACACACACACTCTGTTACACACCACACACACACACACTCTGCCACACACACACACAACACACACACACTCTGCCACACACACACACACTCTGCCACACACAACACACACACACACACACTCTGCCACACACACACACTCTGCCACACACACACAACACACACACACACTCTGCCACACACACACAACACACACACACTCTGCCACACACACACACACACACACACTCCCACACACACACACACACACACACTCTGCCACACACACACACACACACACACACTCTGCCACACACACACAACACACACACACACACACTCTGCCACACACACACACACACACACACACACACACACTCTGCCACACACACACACACACACACACACACACACACACACACACACACACACTCACACACACACACACACACACACACACACACACACACTCTGTCACACACCACACCACACACTCTGCCACACACACACACACACTCTGCCACACACACACCACACACACACACACACTCTGCCACACACACACACAGGGACTCTGCCACTCCACCACCACACACACACACACACACACTCTCCACCACCACACACTCCTCAGGGACTCCACCACCACAGTGTAACCTCAGGGATGTGTTGTGTCCTCAGGGACTCCACCACCAACACAGTCTCTCCTCAGGGATGTGTTTTGTGTCTCTCCATGTTGTGTCTCCACCACCACACAGTCTCTCCTCAGGGATGTGTTGTGTCTCCACCACCAACACAGTCTCTCCTCAGGGATGTGTTGTGTCCCCACTCCACCACCAACACAGTCTCTCCTCAGGGTGTCCCCCTCCACCACCAACACAGTCTCTCCTCAGGGATGTGTTGTGTCTCTCCACCACCAACACAGTCTCCTCAGGGATGTGTTGTGTCCCTCCACCACCAACACAGTCTCTCCTCAGGGATGTGTTGTGTCTCCCTCCACCACCAACACAGTCTCTCCTCAGGGATCCACCACCAACACAGTCTCTCCTCAGGGATGTGTTGTGTCCCACTCCACCACCAACACAGTCTCTCTCCAGGGATGTGTTGTGTCTCCCTCCACCACCAACACAGTCTCTCCTCAGGGATGTGTTGTGTCTCCACTCCACCACCAACACAGTCTCCTCAGGGATGTGTTGTGTCTCCCTCCACCACCAACACAGTCTCTCCTCAGGGATGTGTTTGTCTCCCACTCCAGTCTCTCCTCAGGGATGTGTTGTGTCTCCCTCCACCACCAACACAGTCTCTCCTCAGGGATGTGTTGTGTCTCCCACTCCACCACCAACACAGTCTCTCCTCAGGGATGTGTTGTGTCTCCACTCCACCACCAACACAGTCTCTCCTCCTCAGTCTCCTCAGGGATGTGTTGTGTCTCCACTCCACCACCAACACAGTCTCTCCTCAGGGATGTGTTTTGTCTCCCCTCCACCACCAACACAGTCTCTCCTCAGGGATGTGTTGTGTCTCCACTCCACCACCAACACATCAGGGATGTTCCTCTCCACCAACACAGTCTCTCCCAGGGATGTGTTGTGTCTCCCTCCACCACCAGCACAGTCTCTCCTCAGGGATGTGTTGTGTCCCCCTCCACCACCAACACAGTCTCTCCTCAGGGATGTGTTGTGTCCCCACTCCACCACCAACACAGTCTCTCCTCAGGGATGTGTTTTGTCTCCACTCCACCACCAACACAGGGATGTGTTGTGTCCCCCTCCACCACCAACACAGTCTCTCCTCAGGGATGTGTTGTGTCTCCACTCCACCACCAACACAGTCTCTCCTCAGGGATGTGTTGTGTCTCACTCCACCACCAACACAGTCTCTCCTCAGGGATGTGTTGTGTCTCCCACTCCACCACCAACACAGTCTCTCCTCAGGGATGTGTTGTGTCTCCACCACCACCAACACAGTCTCTCCTCAGGGATGTGTTGTGTCTCCCCTCCACCACCAACACAGTCTCTCCTCAGGGATGTGTTGTGTCTCCCTCCACCACCAGCACAGTCTCTCCTCAGGGATGTGTTGTGTCTCACTCCACCACCAACACAGCTCTCCTCAGGGATGTGTTGTGTCTCCCTCCACCACCAACACAGTCTCTCTCCAGGGATGTGTTGTATCCCCACTCCACCACCAACACAGTCTCTCCTCAGGGATGTGTTGTGTCCACCACCAACACAGGCTCTCCTCAGGGATGTGTTGTGTCTCCCTCCACCACCAACACAGTCTCTCCTCAGGGATGTGTTGTATCCCCTCCACCACCAACACAGTCTCTCCTCAGGGATGTGTGTGTCTCTCCACCACCAACACAGGCTCTCCTCAGGGATGTGTTTTGTCTCCACTCCAACACCAACACAGGCTCTCTCTCAGGGATGTGTTTTGTCCCCCTCCACCACCAACACAGTCTCTCCTCAGGATGTGTTGTGTCCCCCTCCACCACCAACACAGTCTCCTCAGGGATGTGTTGTGTCCCCCTCCACCACCAACACAGCTCTCCTCAGGGATGTGTTTTGTCTCCACTCCACCACCAACACAGTCTCTCCTCAGGGATGTGTTTGTGTCTCCACTCCACCACCAACACAGTCTCTCTCCTCAGGGATGTGTTGTGTCTCCACTCACCACCAACACAGTCTCTCCTCAGGGATGTGTTGTGTCTCCCTCCACCACCAGCTCAGTCTCTCCTCAGGGATGTGTTGTGTCTCCACTCCACCACCAACACAGTCTCTCCTCAGGGATGTGTTTTGTCCACCACCAACACAGTCTCTCCTCAGGGATGTGTTGTCACCACCAACACAGTCTCTCCTCAGGGATGTGTTGTCTCCCACACCAACACAGTCTCTCCTCAGGGATGTGTTGTGTCTCCCTCCACCACCAACACAGTCTCTCCTCAGGGATGTGTTTTGTCTCCACTCCACCACCAACACAGTCTCTCCTCAGGGATGTGTTGTCTCCACCACCAACACAGTCTCTCCTCAGGGATGTGTTGTGTCTCTCCACCACCAACTCAGTCTCTCCTCAGGGATGTGTTGTGTCTCCCTCCACCACCAACACAGTCTCTCCTCAGGGATGTGTTGTGTCTCCACTCCACCACCAACACAGTCTCCTCCTCAGGGATGTGTTTTGTCTCCACTCCACCACCAACACAGTCTCTCCTCAGGGATGTGTTGTGTCCCCCTCCACCACCAACACAGTCTCTCCTCAGGGATGTGTTGTGTCTCCTCACCACCAACACAGTCTCTCCTCAGGGATGTGTTGTGTCTCCACTCCACTCCACCACCAACACACCAACACAGTCTCTCCTCAGGGATGTGTTGTGTCCCCACTCCACCACCAACACAGTCTCTCCTCAGGGATGTGTTGTGTCTCCCTCCACCACCAACACAGTCTCTCCACAGGGATGTGTTTTGTCTCCCACTCCACCACCAACACAGTCTCCTCAGGGATGTGTTGTGTCTCCCTCCACCACCAACACAGTCTCTCCTCAGGGATGTGTTTTGTCTCCCTCCACCACCAACACAGTCTCTCCTCAGGGATGTGTTGTGTCTCCCCTCCACCACCAACACAGTCTCTCTCAGGGATGTGTTTTGTCTCCACTCCACCACCAACACAGTCTCTCCTCAGGGATGTGTTTGTCTCCACTCCACCACCAACACAGTCTCTCCTCAGGGATGTGTTGTGTCTCCCCAACACTCCACCACCAACACAGTCTCTCCTCAGGGATGTGTTGTGTCTCCCACTCCACCACCACACAGTCTCTCCTCAGGGATGTGTTGTGTCTCCACTCTACCACCAACACAGGGATGTGTTGTGTCTCTCCACTCTACCACCAACACCGGGATGGGGGGTTTCCTGATGGTCGTCAAGGTTCTGGGGTTCTGGTGAAGAGGTCAGGTTCTGGGGGTTCTGGTGAAGGTCAAGGTTCTGGGAGGGGTTCTGGTGTCAGGGTTCTGGGGGGTTCTGGTGAGCACGTGGTCAGTAAGGCAGTGAGTTGGGAGCTTTAACAGTCTGCGGAGGACAGACCATCCAGACTAACTGATATCTCCGGGGAGATGGAAACGTGGTCAGTAAGGCAGTGAGTGGGAGCTTTAACAGTGCGGAGGACAGACCATCCACAGAGACTAACTGATATCTCTCCGACAGATTCTATCCAGGCCAGAACTTGTTCTTGGACAGACCATCCACAGACCAACAGGGTTTACACAATCTCTCCAGAAGAATGTGGTGATCGATGGGGTTGAAGGTTTCACTAAGATCTCGGAGCACGAGGACAGAGATGCAGAGACAATATTTATGGTTGATTTTCCGGTTCAGGTTTGGCTTTTTCAGGGAGGCTTTATTACTGCCACTTTTAGTGAGTTTGGTGCAGATCCAGAGGATAGAGACGTTTATTATGTTCAACATAGGAGGGCCGAGCATGAATAACAATGTGTTCTTAACTGACTTGTCTAGTTAAATAAAGATTAAATCAAACATTCAGTTTGGGCCAATGACCGATGTGAAACCTCCTCCTCCCCCTCTCTCCTCCTCCTCAACACAGTCCACTACTCACTGACACAGGGGCTGTTATCACAGCCACCACACATACACATATGTCTCCCTGTTCTCATCCTACTGGGACCCCTCTCAGCTCTACTGCCCCCCACCCCCCTCTCAGCTCTACTGCCCCCACCCCCTCTCAGGACTGCCCCCACCCCTCTCAGCTCTACTGCCCCACCCCTCTCAGCTCTACTGCCCCCACCCCTCTCAGCTCTACTGCCCCCCACCCCCTCTCAGCTCTACTGCCCCCACACCCCTCTCAGCTCAGGGATGTCTGTGCCCCACCCCCTCTCAGCTCTACTGCCCCCACCCCCTCCAGCTCTACTGCCCCAGCTCTCCAGCTCTACTGCCCCCACCCCCTCTCAGCTCTCTGCCCCCCACCACCCCCTCTCAGTTCTACTGCCCCCACCCCCTCTCAGCTCTACTGCCACCCCCTCTCAGCCCCCCACCCCCTCTCAGCTCTACTGCCCCCACCCCCTCTCAGCTCTACTGCCCCCACCCCCACACACTGCCCCACCCCTCTCTCAGCTCTACTGCCCCCACCCCCTCTCAGCTCACTCCCCCACCCCTCTCAGCTCTACTGCCCCCACCCCCTCTCCCCAGCTCTACTGCCCACACCCCTCTCAGCTCACTGCCCCACCCCCTCTCAGCTCTCTGCCCCACCCCCCAACACAGTCTCTCTCCTCAGGGATGTGTTGCTGTCTGCCCCACTCCACCACCAACACAGTCTCTCCTCAGGGATGTGTTGTGTCTCACTCCACCACCCAACACAGCTCTCTGCCCCCCACCCCCTCTCAGGGATGTGTTGTGTCTACTGCCCCCACCCCTCTCACCACCAACTCTCAGCTCTCTGCCCCCACCCCTCCTCAGGATGTGTTTTGTCTGCCCCCACCCCCTCCAGCCACCAACACAGCTCTCTCTCCTCAGGGATCCCTCTCAGCTCTACTGCCCCACCCCTCCACCACCAACACAGCTCTACTCCTCAGGGATGTCTTGTGTCTGCCACTCCACCACCAACACAGTCTGCCCCACCCCCTCTGCTCAGGGATGTGTTGTGCCCCCACCCCTCTCAGCTCTACCACACACAGCTCTACTCCTCAGGGATGTCAGTTGTGTCCCCACCCCCTCCACCACCAACACAGTCTCTCCCCAGGGATGTGGTGTCTCCCCTCCACCACCAACACAGTCTCTCCTCCAGGGATGTGTTGTGTCTCCACTCCACCACCAACACAGTCTCTGTGGACAGGGTTGGTGGATGTGGATTATTTTAACCTCCCTTAACCCTAAACCACCACTGAACACCTACACCCTTACCTTAACCCTAAACCTTCCTAAACCCTAAGGGATGTGTTTACCTGTCTAACCCACCTTAACCCAGTCTAACCTAATGTGTTTTACAATCTACATTAACCCTAAACCTTAACCAGGGATGTTGTGTCTGAACACCTACATTAACCCTTACCACCAACACAGTCTCTCCTCAGGGATGTTAACCCTTGTCTAAACCTTAACCTAAACCACCCTTACTCAGGGATCTACAGTAACCCTAAACCTCCTAAATCTTAACCTAAACCCAAGTCCCAAACTGTGTAACCTAAACCTTAACTGTATCCACCACCAACACTAAGTAACCTAAACCTCCTGAACCCAGGGATGTGAACCTTGAACCTAAACCTGTCTAAACCTTAACCTAAACCACCACCAACACAGTATCTCCTAACAGGGATGTGTACCTTAACCCACCAAACATTAACCTAAACCTTTACCCTACCTAAGACCTACCACCAACACAGTCTCTCCTAAATGTGTTTTACCCTGGGATACTGACACAGTTGTGTCAGCTCCACAGGAGTACTGACCACCAACACAGTCTCTACTCAGGGGATGTTGCTATGCTCTCAGGAATACTGACCACCAACACAGTCTCTATTAACAGGAATGTGACACAGTTACCAGGCTATCAGCTCTACCAGAATACTGACACAGTTACCAGGCTATCAGCTCTACTAACAGGGATGACACAGTTACCAGGCTCCAGCTCTACTAACAGGAATACCACAGTTACCAGGGATGGGGGTTTCAGGAATGATGAGTTACCAGGCTATCAGCTCTATTAACAGGAATTCTGACACAGTGAAGCCAGGCTATCAGCTCTTCTGGGGGGGGTACTGACACAGTGACCAGAGGTCAGCTCTACTAGCAGGAATCTGACACAGTTACCAGGTCAGGTCTCTGGGGACACAGTTCAGGCTGATCAGCTCTATTAACAGGAATACTGACACAGGGGCTATCAGCTTACTAGCAGGAATACTGACACAGTTACCAGGTCAGCTCTCTAACAGGGGGACTGACACAGTTCAGGCTGATCAGAGACTCAGGGTTCCAGTTCCAGGCTACAGCTCAGAACAGTCTCCCAGACACAGTTGGTCAGCAGACACGTTACCAGGCTATCAGCTCTACTAGGGAATACTGTTGTCCCAGCTAAACCACTAACAACAGGAATACTGTATGTCCCAGCTAAACCACATGAGGAATACTCAGTTCAGGCCAGGAATACTGTATGTCCCAGCTAAACCCATGAACAACAGGAATACTGACACCCAGGTCTATGTCACTCTACTAACAGGGATATGTATGTCTAAACCACCAACAGGACTGGGAGATGGAATACTGAGGTCAGTAAATGCAGTGACTGTATGAGCTAAACCACATAAACAACAGAATCTGACACGGAGGACAGGATCATCCACAGAATAACTGATATCTCTCCACTGTTGTGGGATGGACAACAGGAATACGTATGTCAGTAAAGCAGTGAACAACAGGAATACTGACACAGTTACCAGGCTAGGACAGACCATCCACAACCACATGGACAGGAATAACTGATATTACCAGGCTCAGCGGGAGATGGAAACGTGGTCCCAGTAAGGCAGTGACAACAGGAGCTGTTAACAGTCACATGGAGGACAGACCATCCACAGTTAGAGGCTATCAGCTGATATCTCAGGAATACAGTATGTCCCAGCTAAACCACATAAACTGATCCAGTATGTCAGAACTTGTTCAACAGGAATACTGACACAGTTACCAGGCTATCAGCTCTACTACAGGAATACTGTATGTCCCAGATAAACCACATGGACAACAGGAATACTGACACAGTTACCAGGCTATCAGCTCTACTAGCAGGAATACTTCATGTCCCAGATAAGACCCATGGACAACAGGAATACTGACACAGTTACCAGGCTATCAGCTCTACTAGCAGGAATACTGTATGTCCCAGCTAAACCACATAAACAAGGTTTGTCCCAGCTAAACCTTTTTCAGGACTGACACCCCAGGCTTCAGCTCTACTGCCACTACTTAGTCCCAGCTAAACCACATGAACAACAGAATACTGACACAGTTACCAGGCTATCAGCTCTACAGCAGGATACAGTATGTTTAATTACATAAACAACAGGAATAGGTATGTCCCAGCTAAACCATAAATAACAATACTGTTCAGTTACTGGCTTCAGCTCTACTAACAGAATTAGTATGTCCCAGCTAAAGATTAAATCACAGTTACAGGCTTCAGCTCTACTGAATACTGTATGTCCCAGCTAAACCGATGGACAACAGGAATACAGTATGTCCCAGCTAAACCCTCCAGGAATACTGACACAGTTACCAGGCTATCAGCTCTACAGCAGGAATACTGTATGTCCCAGCTAAACCCATAAACTCTCAATACTGTATGCCCCCAGCTAAACCACATGAACTCAGGAATACTGCCCCCTACCCCCTCTCAGCAGGAATACTGTATGCCCAGCTACCCCCTCTAAACAACAGGCTGTATGTCCCCACCCTCTCAGAACAACAGGAATACTGCCCCCACCCCAGGCTCAGCTCTACTAGCTGTATGTCCCAGCCCCATAAACAACAGGAATACTGTATGTCCCTGCCCCACCCCTCAGCTCTACTGTCCCCACCCCCTGAACTCAGCTCTACTGACCCAGGCTACCCCCTCTCAGCTCTACTGTCCCCCACCCCTAAACTCAGCTCTACTCACCCCCCTAAACCCCAACAGAATACTCAGCTAAACCACATAAACCCTGACACAGTTACCAGGCCAGCTCTACTAGCTACTCCCAGCTAAACCCATGAACCAGGAATACTGACCCCTCTCAGCTCTACTGCCCCCAGCCCACTGGACTCAGCTCTACTGCCCCCACCCCCTCTCAGCTCTACTGCCCCTAAACCCTCTCAGCTCTCCCCTCTCCCAGCCCACATAAACAACAGAATACTGACACCCAGGCTCTCAGCTCTACTAGCCCCACCCCCTCTCAGCTCTACTGTCCCCTAAACCCTCTCAGCTCTACTGACCCCTCTCAGCTCTACCAGGCCCCCTCTCAGCTCTACTGTCCCCACCCCCTCTCAGCTAAACTACTGCCCCTACCCCCTCTCAGCTCTACTAGCAGGAATACTGTATGTCCCAGCTAAACCACTAAACAACAGGAATACTGTATGTCCCCCACATAAACTCAGCTCTACTGTCCCACCCCCCAGCTCTACTGTATGTCCCCTAAACCACCTGGACAACAGCTACAGTATGTCCCCTAAACCATGAACTCAGCTCTACTGACACAGTTACCCCCTCTCAGCTCTACTGCAGAATACTGTATGTCCCACTAAACCCTCAGCTCTACTGTCCCAGCTAAACCCATAAACTCAGAATACTGACACCCTCAGCTCTACTAGCTCTGTATGTCCCCCACCCCTGGACTCAGGCTCAGTATGTCCCCTAAACCCATAAACAACAGCTCTACTGCCCCAGCTAAACCACATGAACAACAGGAATACTGACACAGCCCCTATCTCAGCTCTACTAGCAGGAATACAGTATGTCCCAGCTAATCCACATGAACTCAGAATACTGTATGTCCCAGCTAAACCACATGAACAACAGGAATACTGTATGTCCCAGCTAAACCACATAAACACTATTACCTGACACAGTTACCAGGCCCCAGCTCCCTGGGGCTACTGCTGCCCCAGCTTGAACAACAGGACAGTATGTCCCAGCTAAACCACATGGACAGGAATACTGATATATTTTACCAGGCTATCAGCTCTAACCTAAACCATTATCCTGCCCCACCTGAACAACCTACAGTATGTCCCAGCTAAACCATGGACAACAGGAATACAGTATGTCCCCTAAACCACATGGACAACAGGAATACTGTATGTCCCATAAACCACATGGACAACCCTACTGTAAGCCCATGAACCAGGAATACTGACACAGTTAACCTAAGCCAGGAAACTGTATGTACCTAAACCACAGGAATACTGTATTAACTAAACCCATAAACACCCAGGAATTATACAGTTGACCTCAGCTTACCCCTAAACCTAACCTAAACCTTTACCCCTAAACCCCCTAAACCACTAAACCAGGAATACTGACACAGTTGAACCAGGCTAAATCAGCTCTACTAGCAGAATACTGTATGTCCCAGCTAAACCACATTAAACAACAAACCTGTATGTCCCAGCTTAACCACATAAACAACTTAACCCTGACACAACCAGGCTTCAGCTCTACTAGCAGGATCTACTGTATGTCCCAGCTAAACCATGAACAACAGGAATACTTAACCAGCTAAACCCTAAACCTTGTCCCCTAAACCACCTACAGTAACCCTAAACCACATTAACAGGTATACCAGTTAACCCTAAACCTGAACCCTAAACTGTATGTCCCAGCTAAACCACATAAACCAGGAATACTGACACAGTTACCCTAAACCCTAAACCTGTATGTCCCCTAAACCCATGAACCCTAAACCTGACAAACCTAAACCTATCAGCTCCTAAACCTGTATGTCCCAGCTAAACCACATGAACAACCCTAAACCTTTACACAGTTACCCAGGCTTAACACCTATACTTGTCCCAGCTAAACCCTAAACCTAACCCTAAACCTTATGTCCCAGCTAAACCACAGAACTACAGGAATTAACCCTTACCAGGCTATCAGCTATCAGCCTGGACAGGAATACCTTAACCCATACTGACACAGTTACCAGGCTATCAACTAGCAGAATACTGTAACCCAGCTAAACTCTAACTAACAGGAATACTGACACAGTGACACAGTTACCAGGCTATCAGCTCTACTAACAGTCCCAGTACATTACAGCTACAACTATCACATACCAGGAATACTGTATGTCCCAGCTAAACCACATGAATAACAACAGGAATACTGACACAGTTACCAGGCTATCAGCTCTACTAGCAGGAATACTGTATGTCCCAGCTAAACCACATAACAACAGGAATACTGACACAGTTACCAGGCTAAACCTCTACAACAGGAATACTGTATGTTAGCTAAACCACATGAACAACAGGAATACTGACACAGTTACCAGGCTATCAGCTCTACTAGCAGGAATACTGTATGTCCCAGCTAAACCACATGGACCAGGCTATGTCCCAGCTAAACCACATAAACAACAGGAATACTGTATGTCCCAGCTAAACCACATCAGACAACAGGAATACTGACACAGTTACCAGGCTATCAGCTCTACTAGCAGGAATACTGTATGTCCCAGCTAAACCAGTAAACAACAGGAATACTATGTCCCAGCTCTATTAACAGGAATACTGTACACAGTTGAACAACAGGAAGGCTATCAGCTCTACTAGCAGGAATACTGTATGACCCAGCTAAACCACATGAACAACAGGGCTATCAGCTAAACCACTGAACAACAGGAATACTGACACCAGCTAAACCACATACAACAGGGCTAGTCCCAGCTCTATGAACAACAGGAATACTGGAATACTGACACAGTTACCAGGCTATCAGCTCTATTAACAGGAATACTGACACAGGAAGCTGTTACCAGGCTAAACCACATGAACAACAGCTCTAGTTACCAGGAATACTAGCAGGAATACTGTATGACACAGTTAAACCAGGCTAAACCACTATCAACTACTAGAAAACAGCATGAATACTGACACAGTTACCAGGCTATCAGCTCTACTAACAGGAATACTGACACAGTATGAAACACCAGGCTATCAGCTGAACAACAGGAATACTGTTACACAGTTACCAGGCTAAACCACATGGACAACAGGAATACTGACACAGTTACCAGGCTATCAGCTCTACTAGCAGGAATACTGTATGTCCCAGCTAAACCACATAAACAACAGGAATACTGTATGTCCCAGCTAAACACATGAACAACAGGAATACTGACACAGCTTACCAGGCTATCAGCTCTACTAACAGGAATACTGTATGTCCCAGCTAAACCACATGAACAACAGCTGTTAGTCCCAGCTAAACCACATGGACAACAGGAAAGCTAGAAACACCAGTTAAACCACAACAGGAATACTGTATGTCCCAGCTAAACCACATGAACAACAGGAATAGCTGTTAGAAGTCCAGCTGCTAAAACAGGAATACAGGAACACAGTCCCAGCTGCTAAACCACATGAACAACAGGAAAGCTGTTAGAAACACCAGCTGCTAAACCACATGAACAACAGGAGGGAAGCTGTTAGAAACCCAGCTAAACCACATGAACAACAGGAATACTGACACAGTTACCAGGCTATCAGCTCTACTAACAGGAATACTGTTATGTCCCAGCTGCTAAACCACATGAACAACAGGAGGGAAGCTGTTATGTTACCAGGCTAAACCACATGAACAACAGGAATACTGTATGTCCCAGCTAAACCACATGAACAACAGGAGGGAAGCTGTTAGAAACACAGCTGCTAAACCACATACCAGGCTATCAGCTCTACTAGCAGGAAGCTGTATGTCCCAGCTAAACCACATGAACAACAGGAGGGGAACTGTTAGGCTAAAACTGAGACAACAGTATGTCCCAGCTGCTAAACCACATGAACAACAGGAGGAATAGAAACACCAGCTGCTAAACCACATGAACAACAGGAGGAAGCTGTTAGAAACACCAGCTGCTAAACCACATGAACAACAGGAGGGAAGCTGTTAGAAACACCAGCTGCTAAACCACATGAATACAGGAGGGTATGTTCCCAGCTAAACCACATGAACAACAGGAGGGAAGCTGAAACACCAGCTAAACCACATGAACAACAGGAGGGAAGCAGCTAAAACCACATGAACAACTAGAAACAGTTAAACCACATGAACAACAGGAGGGAAGCTGTTAGAAACACCAGCTGCTAAACCACATGAACAACAGGAGGGAAGCTGTTAGAAACACCAGCTGCTAAACCACATGAACAACAGGAGGAAGAAACACCAGCTGTTAGAAACACCAGCTGCTAAACCACATGAACAACAGGAGGGAAGCTGTTAGAAACACCAGCTGCTAAACCACACAGAACAACAGGAGGGAAGCTGTAAACCACATGAACAACAGGAAACACCAGCTGCTAAACCACATGAACAACAGGAGAAACACCAAGCTGTTAGAAACACCAGCTGCTAAACCACATGAACAACAGGAGGAAGCTGTTAGAAACACCAGCTGCTAAACCACATGAACAACAGGAGGGAAGCTGTTAGAAACACCAGCTGCTAAACCACATGAACAACAGGAGGGAAGCTGTTAGAAACACCAGAACATGAACCAGCTGCTAAACCACATGAACAACAGGAGGAAGCTGTTAGAAACACCAGCTGCTAAACCACATGAACAACAGGAGGAAGCTGTTAGAAACACCAGCTGCTAAACCACATGAACAACAGGAGGGACCAGCTGCTAAACCACATGAACAACAGGAGGGAAGCTGTTAGAAACACCAGCTGCTAAACCACATGAACAACAGGAGGGAAGCTGTTAGAAACACCAGCTGCTAAACCACATGAACAACAGGAGGAAACTGTTAGAAACACATGGACAACAGGAGGAAGCTGTTAGAAACACCAGCTGCTAAACCACATGAACAACAGGAGGGAAGCTGTTAGAAACAAACATGAACCAGCTGCTAAACCACATGAACAACAGGAGGAAGCTGTTAGAAACACCAGCTGCTAAACCACATGAACAACAGGAGCTGTTAAAACACCAGCTGCTAAACCACATGAACAACAGGAGGAAGCTGTTAGAAACACCAGCTGCTAAACCACATGAACAACAGGAGGGAAGCTGTTAGAAACACCAGCTGCTAAACCACATGAACAACAGGAAGCTGTTAGAAACACCAGCTGGACAACAGGAGGGAAGCTGTTAGAAACACCTGCTAGAACCACACCAGGCTGTTAGAAACACCAGCTGCTAAACCACATGAACAACAGGAGGGAAGCTGTTAGAAACACCAGCTGCTAAACCACATGAACAACAGGAGGGAAGCTGTTAGAAACACCAGCTGCTAAACCACATGAACAACAGGAAACAAACACCAGCTGCTAAACCACATGAACAACAGGAGGGAAGCTGTTAGAAACACCAGCTGCTAAACCACATGAACAACAGGAACACACAGCTAAACCACAGAACAACAGGAGGGAAGCTGTTAGAACCACACCAGCTGCTAAACCACATGAACAACAGGAGGGAAGCTGTTAGAAACACCAGCTGCTAAACCACATGAACAACAGGAGGAAGCTGTTAGAAACACCAGCTGCTAAACCACAACAGGAGGGAACTGTTAGAAACACAGGAGGGAAGCTGTTAGAAACACCAGCTGCTAAACCACATGAACAACAGGAGGGAAGCTGTTAGAAACACCAGCTGCTAAACCACATGAACAACAGGAGGAAGCTGTTAGAAACACCAGCTGCTAAACCACATGAACAACAGGAGGGAAGCTGGGAAGCTGTTAGGAAACACCAGCTGCTAAACCACATGAACAACAGGAGGGAAGCTGTTAGAAACACCAGCTGCTAAACCACATGAACAACAGGACCATGGGAGGGAAGCTGCTGCTTAGAAACACCAGCTGCTAAACCACATGGACAACAGGAGGGAAGCTGTTAGAAACACCAGCTGCTAAACCACATGAACAACAGGAGCTGCTAAACCACCATGGACAACAGGAGGGGAAGCTGTTAGAAACACCAGCTGCTGCTAAACCACATGAACAACAGGAGGGAAGCTGTTAGAAACACCAGCTGCTAAACCGGATCCCAGAAGGCATGAATCATGAGTAACTATTTGTTTTTACACATCAGACTCTGCCGTTGTACTGTAGAATGTGTGAATGTCGTCTCTTGGTATAATCAATTCTGTACATTAGTTTATAATCATAAATTGTCATTAACAGTAATTCCATTAGTTATGTTCCAACACTCCTCCACCTTGTGCCAATATCAGTTTTTTTTTAGTTTTGCTTCCAATAGTTTATATTTTTTTCTAAGAGATTGTCAGGTGGATTGGCTCTCTGCAGGATGTGGTATCTTCTCTAGGTAGGTGGCACTATTTTCACCTCCGGATGAAAAGCGTGCCCAAAATAAACTGCCTGCTACTCAGGCCCAGACGCTAGGATATGCATGTAATTGGTAGATTTGGATAGAAAACACTCTAAAGTTTCCAAACCTGTTAAAAATAATGTCTGTGAGTATAACAGAACTGATTTGGCAGGTCGAAAACCTGAGAAAAATCCATCCAGGAAGTAGGATTTATTTTTATTTTTATTTTGAATGCCTTTACAGTATCCATTGAATCAAATTGCACTTCCTATGCCTTCCACTAGATGTCAACAGTCTTTAGGAATTATTTCAGGCTTGTATTCTGAAAAATGAGGGAGTAAGACCTCTCTGAATGTGTGGACACTGCCGTGTCCCAGAGGTTTTTCACGAGACCCAAGCGAGAGCCTTTCTGGTGTACCTTTTATATTGACTACGTTATTGTCCGATTGAAATGTTAGCGATTATTTAGGCTAAAAAACAACCTGAGGATTGATTATGAACATCGTTTGAAATGTTTCTACGAACTTTACGGATACTATTTGGATTTTTCTTCTGCCTGTGACTGTGTTTGAGCCTGTGGATTACTGAAGAAAACGCGCAAACAAAACGGAGGTTTTTGGATATAAAGAGAGACTTTATCGAAGAAAACGAACATTTTGTGAGTAATTAATGTCTTCTGAGTGCAACCATATGGAGATCATCAAAGATAAGTGATTATTTTTCTCTCTGCCTTGTGAAACTTCTACTTGGCTGGTTACTGTTTGTAATTATTGTTCTGCTGGGCGCTGTTCTCAGATAATCTCATGGTTTGCTTTCCCCGTAAAGCCTTTTGAAATCTGACACCGTGGTTGGTTTAACAAGCTCATCTTCAAACCGATGTATAACTCTGGTAATTTTTATAATGAGTATTTCTGTTTTTTGAATTTGGCGCTCTGCAATTTCACTGGGATGTTGGCCAGGTGGGAAGCTAGCGTCCCAAGTATCCTCGTGAGGATATCTTACCTATCATTTCTGTTTTTGAATTTGGCGCTCTGCAATTTCACTGGGATGTTGGCCAGGTGGGAAGCTAGCGTCCCAAGTACCCTCGTGAGGATATCTTACCTATCATTTCTGTTTTTGAATTTGGCGCTCTGCAATTTCACTGGGATGTTGGCCAGGTGGGAAGCTAGCGTCCCAAGTACCCTCGTGAGGATATCTTACCTATCATATGAGTAATGTTTTCTGACTCAAATAGAATTCCTTCAACATTGCGCTTGTCTAAAAGATTTCAGATCTAATTTTCTTGATATGAACTATAAGTTCTGGGTGGAGGTGGAAAGATGCCTGTCAGAAGTTTACTTTAATCCGTCTATCTGCATATTTCAAGACGGGGGCATTTGGGGCGCGGTGAGATACCCAATGGGACTCTTCAAATGACTCTCCATCAGACAGTGGATGAATCAAATGACCCTCCATCCAGTGGATGAATCAAATGACCCTCCATGTTAAGACAGTGGATGAATCAAATGACCTCCATCATTAAGACAGTGGATGAATCAAATGACCTCCATGCTAAACAGACAGTCAGACAGTGGATGAATCAAATGACCCTCCATCGTTAAGACAGTGGATGAATCAAATGACTCTCCATCGTTAAGACAGTGGATGAATCAAATGACTCTCCATCAGACAGTGGATGAATCATATGACTCTCCATCAGACAGTGGATGAATCAAATGACCCTCCATCAGACAGTGGATGAATCCTGGTTAGTCCTGGTGATTCCTGTTTGGTCCTGGTTGGTTCTGACTGCTCCTGGTCATTCCTGGTTAGTCCTGGTTGGTCCTGGTGATTCCTGGTTAGTCCTGGTTGGTTCTGACTGCTCCTGGTCATTCCTGGTTAGTCCTGGTTGGTCCTGGTGATTCCTGGTTAGTCCTGGTTGGTTCTGACTGGTCCTGGTTGGTCCTGGTTAGTCCTGGTTGGTCCTAACTGGTCCTGGTTGGTCCTGGTGATTCCTGGTTAGTCCTGGTTGGTTCTGACTGGTCCTGGTTGGTCCTGGTGATTCCTGGTTGGTCCTGGCTGGTCCTGATTGTTCCTGGTTAGTCGTGGTTGGTCCTGGCTGGTCCTGACTGGTCCTGGTTAGTCCTGATTAGTCCTTGTTTGCCCTGACTGGTCCTGTTCATTCCTGGTTAGTCTTGGTTGGTCCTGGTCATTCCTGGTTAGTCCTGGTTGGTCCTGACTGGTCCTGGTTGGTCCTGGTGATTCCTGGTTAGTCCTGGTTGGTTCTGACTGGTCCTGGTTGGTTCTGACTGCTCCTGGTTGGTCCTGGTTGGTTCTGACTGCTCCTGATTGGTCCTGGTTGGTCCTGGTTGGTCTTGGTTGGTCCTGGTCATTCCTGGTTAGTCCTGGTTGGTCCTGGTTGGTTCTGACTGCTCCTGGTTGGTCCTGGTTGGTCCTGGTTGGTTCTGACTGTTCCTGGTTGGTCCTGGTCATTCCTGGTTAGTCCTGGTTGGTCCTGACTGGTCCGGGTCATTCCTGGTTAGTCCTGGTTGGTCCTGACTGGTCCTGGTGATTCCTGGTTAGTCCTGGTTGGTCCTGACTGGTCCTGGTGATTCCTGGTTAGTCCTGGTTGGTCCTGACTGGTCCTGGTGATTCCTGTTTGGTCCTGGTTGGTTCTGACTGGTCCTGGTTGGTCCTGGTCATTCCTGGTTAGTCCTGGTTGGTCCTGGTTAGTCCTGGTTGGTCCTGGTCATTCCTGGTTAGTCCTGGTTGGTCCTGACTGGTCCTGGTTGGTCCTGGTCATTCCTGGTTAGTCCTGGTTGGTCCTGACTGGTCCTGGTGATTCCTGTTTGGTCCTGGTTGGTTCTGACTGCTCCTGGTTGGTCCTGGTCATTCCTGGTTAGTCCTGGTTGGGCCTGACTGGTCCTGGTTGGTCCTGGTCATTCCTGGTTAGTCCTGGTTGGTCCTGACTGGTCCTGGTTGGTCCTGGTGATTCCTGTTTGGTCCTGGTTGGTTCTGACTGCTCCTGGTTGGTCCTGGTCATTCCTGGTTAGTCTTGGTTGGTCCTGACTGGTCCTGACTGGTCCTGGTTGGTCCTGGTCATTCCTGGTTAGTCCTGGTTGGTCCTGACTGGTCCTGGTTGGTCCTGGTCATTCCTGGTCATTCCTGGTTAGTCCTGGTTGGTCCTGACTGTTCCTGGTTGGTCCTGGTTAGTCCTGGTTGGTCCTGGTCATTCCTGGTTAGTCCTGGTTGGTCCTGACTGGTCCTGGTTGGTCCTGACTGGTCCTGGTGATTCCTGTTTGGTCCTGGTTGGTTCTGACTGCTCCTGGTTGGTCCTGGTTGGTTCTGACTGGTCCTGGTTGGTCCTGGTGATTCCTGTTTGGTCCTGGTTGGTTCTGACTGCTCCTGGTTGGTTCTGGTCATTCCTGGTTAGTCCTGGTTAGTTCTGGTTGGTCCTGACTGGTCCTGGTTGGTCCTGGTTAGTCCTGGTTGGTCCTGGTCATTCCTGGTTAGTCCTGATTGGTTCTGACTGCTCCTGGTTGGTCCTGGTCATTCCTGGATGGTCCTGGTTGGTCCTGGTTGGTCCTGGTTGGTTCTGACTGCTCCTGACTGGTCCTGGTTGGTCCTGGTTAATCCTGGTTGGTCCTGGTCATTCCTGGTTAGTCCTGGTTGGTCCTGACTGGTCCTGACTGGTTCTGACTGCTCCTGGTTGGTCCTGGTCATTCCTGGTTAGTCCTGGTTGGTCCTGACTGGTCCTGGTTGGTCCTGGTTAGTCCTGGTTGGTCCTGACTGGTCCTGGTTGGTCCTGGTGATTCCTGTTTGGTCCTGGTTGGTTCTGACTGCTCCTGGTTGGTCCTGGTCATTCCTGGATAGTCCTGGTTGGTCCTGACTGGTCCTGACTGGTCCTGGTTGGTTCTGACTGCTCCTGGTTGGTCCTGGTCATTCCTGGTTGGTCCTGACTGGTCCTGACTGGTCCTGGTTGGTCCTGGTTGGTCCTGACTGCTCCTGTTTGGCCCTGACTGGTCCTGACTGGTCCTGTTTGGTCCTGGTTGGTCCTGACTGCTCCTGGTTGGTCCTGACTGGTCCTGACTGGTCCTGTTTGGTCCTGGTTGGTCCTGACTGGTCCTGACTGCTCCTGGTTGGTCCTGACTGGTCCTGACTGGTCCTGATTGGTCCTGACTGGTCCTGACTGGTCCTGGTTAGTCCTGATTGGTTCTGACTGCTCCTGGTTGGTCCTGGTCATTCCTGGATGGTCCTGGTTGGTCCTGGTTGGTCCTGGTTGGTTCTGACTGCTCCTGGTTGGTCCTGGTTGGTCCTGGTTGGTCCTGGTTAGTCCTGGTTGGTCCTGGTCATTCCTGGTTAGTCCTGGTTGGTTCTGACTGCTCCTGGTTAGTCCTGGTTGGTCCTGACTGGTCCTGGTTGGTCCTGGTTAATCCTGGTTGGTCCTGGTCATTCCTGGTTAGTCCTGGTTGGTCCTGACTGGTCCTGACTGGTTCTGACTGCTCCTGGTTGGTCCTGGTCATTCCTGGTTAGTCCTGGTTGGTCCTGACTGGTCCTGGTTGGTCCTGGTTGGTCCTGGTTAGTCCTGGTTGGTCCTGACTGGTCCTGGTTGGTCCTGGTGATTCCTGTTTGGTCCTGGTTGGTTCTGACTGCTCCTGGTTGGTCCTGGTCATTCCTGGATAGTCCTGGTTGGTCCTGACTGGTCCTGACTGGTCCTGGTTGGTCCTGGTTGGTTCTGACTGCTCCTGGTTGGTCCTGGTTAGTCCTGGTTGGTCCTGGTCATTCCTGGTTGGTCCTGACTGGTCCTGACTGGTCCTGGTTGGTCCTGGTTGGTCCTGACTGCTCCTGTTTGGCCCTGACTGGTCCTGACTGGTCCTGTTTGGTCCTGGTTGGTCCTGACTGCTCCTGGTTGGTCCTGACTGGTCCTGACTGGTCCTGTTTGGTCCTGGTTGGTCCTGACTGGTCCTGACTGCTCCTGGTTGGTCCTGACTGGTCCTGACTGGTCCTGGTTGGTCCTGACTGGTCCTGACTGGTCCTGTTTGGTCCTGTTTGGTCCTGACTGGTCCTGACTGCTCCTGGTTGGTCCTGACTCACACTGTTTGGTCCTGGTTGGTCCTGGTTGGTTCTGGCTGACTGATAACTCATCAGAGGGGTAATGTCTCACCCTGTCATGCAACATTCCTAACAGTCAGTCAGATTCCATTACAACGTAGCCTTGCAACTGTCTGGCTAGCTGCATGGCTGCCTGACTGGTTGACTGATTGACTGACTGACTGCCTGCCTGACTGGTTGACTTGTTGACTGACTGACTCACTGACTGATAGACTGACTGGCTGGCTGGCTTGCTAGTTCATAGTGGATCCACTTAACGACAGGCTTAATGACCGTCATAAATCAATGATCTAACAACACTGACACTCAACCCCTTAACCACCCCCATGAGGGCCCATAACAGCCCGACCTCTACAGCCCTCATCTGGCATTGTCTCTGCTTAGCCAGGGACTGTTTAGTGGCCCAACATTCTTCTTCAGTTCTAAACACTTTCCCTGACTGACTAGTCAGCCTGCAGGGCATAAGGGTTGTCTTTAACAAAGGCCTCCATTCACACACAGAGAAGATGTGTCTTTAACCCAGGTCTCCAGTCACGCACAGAGAAACTGTGTCATAAATAACCTCTGAACTCTACTTTCAGGTAGGAGTACTGGTCTGACTTTATATCCCAGTTTGAGTCATTAATAACCTCTTGAACTCTACTTCAAGGAAGGACTTATTGGCAAGCCTTTCGGTCCCCGTTTTATTCATTAATAACCTCTGAACTCTACTTTCAGGTAGGACTATTGGAAAGCCTTTCTGTTTTTAGAAACACAGCTATTATATCTGTAGTACATCATCATCAATAAAAATACCAAAATGAACTGCTTATAGAGTTTCAATTACTCTCCTGCTGTCCCTCTCCTCACAATTCCTCGCCCTCCTCCTTACCACCATCCTCCTCCTCTCCCTTTCCTCTCCTCGTTCACGCTCCTCTCCCCCATTTCTCCCATTCCTCCAGCTTAGATGAATAATGTATTTCGGTACTCTTACTGCAGCCAGGCTCCTTGCACGTCCTGTCCAGTCCTGTCCTGTCAGACACATGAACACATGACTTCATTTGCTGAATCTTCAGAGTGGTTCAGACACAGTCCAACAGGGTTATATAGAGACATACTGTCTCAGAGTGGTTCAGACACAGTCCAACAGGGTTATATAGAGACATACTGTCTCAGAGTGGTTCAGACACAGTCCAACAGGGTTATATAGAGACATACTGTCTCAGAGTGGTTCAGACACAGTCCAACAGGGTTATATAGAGACATACTGTCTCAGAGTGGTTCAGACACAGTCCAACAGGGTTATATAGAGACATACTGTCTCAGAGTGGTTCAGACACAGTCCAACAGGGTTATATAGAGACATACTGTCTCAGAGTGGTTCAGACACAGTCCAACAGGGTTATATAGAGACATACTGTCTCAGAGTGGTTCAGACACAGTCCAACCGGGTTATATAGAGACATACTGTCTCAGAGTGGTTCAGACACAGTCCAACCGGGTTATATAGAGACATACTGTCTCAGAGTGGTTCAGACACAGTCCAACCGGGTTATATAGAGACATACTGTCTCAGAGTGGTTCAGACACAGTCCAACAGGGTTATATAGAGACATACTGTCTCAGAGTGGTTCAGACACAGTCCAACAGGGTTATATAGAGACATACTGTCTCAGAGTGGTTCAGACACAGTCCAACAGGGTTATATAGAGACATACTGTCTCAGAGTGGTTCAGACACAGTCCAACAGGGTTATATAGAGACATACTGTCTCAGAGTGGTTCAGACACAGTCCAACAGGGTTATATAGAGACATACTGTCTCAGAGTGGTTCAGACACAGTCCAACAGGGTTATATAGAGACATACTGTCTCAGAGTGGTTCAGACACAGTCCAACAGGGTTATATAGAGACATACTGTCTCAGAGTGGTTCAGACACAGTCCAACAGGGTTATATAGAGACATACTGTCTCAGAGTGGTTCAGACACAGTCCAACAGGGTTATATAGAGACATACTGTCTCAGAGTGGTTCAGACACAGTCCAACAGGGTTATATAGAGACATACTGTCTCAGAGTGGTTCAGACACAGTCCAACAGGGTTATATAGAGACATACTGTCTCAGAGTGGTTCAGACACAGTCCAACAGGGTTATATAGAGACATACTGTCTCAGAGTGGTTCAGACACAGTCCAACAGGGTTATATAGAGAGCTGGAGAGAGACATGGTGGGCTCAGAGAGCTGGAGAGAGACATGGTGGAGCTCAGAGAGCTGGACAGAGACATGGTGGAGCTCAGAGAGCTGGAGAGAGACATGGTGGAGCTCAGAGAGCTGGAGAGAGACATGTTGGAGCTCAGAGAGCTGGAGAGAGTCATGGTGGAGCTCAGAGAGCTGGAGAGAGACATGGTGGAGCTCAGAGAGCTGGAGAGAGACATGTTGGAGCTCAGAGAGCTGGAGAGAGACATGTTGGAGCTCAGAGAGCTGGAGAGAGACATGGTGGAGCTCAGAGAGCTGGAGAGAGACATGGTGGAGCTCAGAGAGCTGGAGAGAGACATGGTGGAGCTCAGAGAGCTGGAGAGAGACATGTTGGAGCTCAGAGAGCTGGAGAGAGACATGGTGGAGCTCAGAGAGCTGGAGAGAGACATGTTGGAGCTCAGAGAGCTGGAGAGAGACATGTTGGAGCTCAGAGAGCTGGAGAGAGACATGTTGGAGCTCAGAGAGCTGGAGAGAGACATGTTGGAGCTCAGAGAGCTGGAGAGAGACATGGTGGAGCTCAGAGAGCTGGAGAGAGACATGGTGGAGCTCAGAGAGCTGGAGAGAGACATGGTGGAGCTCAGAGAGCTGGAGAGAGACATGTTGGAGCTCAGAGAGCTGGAGAGAGACATGGTGGAGCTCAGAGAGCTGGAGAGAGACATGGTGGAGCTCAGAGAGCTGGACAGAGACATGGTGGAGCTCAGAGAGCTGGACAGAGACATGGTGGAGCTCAGAGAGCTGGAGAGAGACATGGTGGAGCTCAGAGAGCTGGACAGAGACATGTTGGAGCTCAGAGAGCTGGAGAGAGACATGGTGGAGCTCAGAGAGCTGGAGAGAGACATGGTGGAGCTCAGAGAGCTGGAGAGAGACATGGTGGAGCTGGACAGAGACATGTTGGAGCTCAGAGAGCTGGAGAGAGACATGTTGGAGCTCAGAGAGCTGGAGAGAGACATGTTGGAGCTCAGAGACCTGGAGAGAGACATGTTGGAGCTCAGAGAGCTGGAGAGAGACATGGTGGAGCTCAGATAGCTGGAGAGAGACATGGTGGAGCTGGAGAGAGACATGGTGGAGCTCAGAGAGCTGGAGAGAGACATGGTGGAGCTGGAGAGAGACATGTTGGAGCTCAGAGAGCTGGAGAGAGACATGGTGGAGCTCAGAGAGCTGGAGAGAGACATGTTGGAGCTCAGAGATCTGGAGAGAGACATGTTGGAGCTCAGAGACCTGGAGAGAGACATGTTGGAGCTCAGAGAGCTGGACAGAGACATGGTGGAGCTCAGAGAGAGACATGGTGGAGCTCAGAGAGAGACATGGTGGAGCTCAGAGACCTAGTCCACACAATACAAACAGAACAAACCCACAAAACAGACCAGCACAACAACACCCCCACCCCCCCAACAAGACCCCGAAGGGCAGAAGGTGGAGATAGATGGCTGTCTGAGAGAGCTGGCTGCTCTACAGACTGAGGTGAGAGAACTTAAAGAGGCACACATGGCAGTGAGTTAAGAGGTGAGAGAACTGAGGTGTGACATTTACATTTACATTTAAGTCATTTAGCAGACGCTCTTATCCAGAGCGACTTACAAATTGGTGCATTCACCTTATGACATCCAGTAGAACAGTCACTTTACAATAGTGCATCTAAATCTTAAAGGGGGTGAGAAGGATTACTTGTGCTCTCTCTGACAGAGAGCACAACGCTCCCCCAGGGAAGCCAGCAGAACAGCCCACATCAGGCCTGGACCACAACCTCAACACCACAATGGGACAGATAACACAGGACCCACCAAAGCCACACACCCCACCCCCACTTAATAGCCCCCATGTCAGCTCCCCTGATAGCCCTCTTGACAACCCCCACCCCCACCTAATAGCACCCACACATCCACTGAGGACACACAAAAGCCAGGCTCTCAGAGCATTCACAGTGGGGAGGGAGAGAGACCTAGACAGAGGTCTGGTGGTCTGGTTATCACTGACCTCAACCCAGAGTCTCTCAGAGTGGGGAGGGAGAGAGACCTAGACAGAGGTCTGGTGGTCTGGTTATCACTGACCTCAACCCAGAGTCTCTCAGAGCGGTGGGGAGGGAGAGAGACCTAGACAGAGGTCTGGTGGTCTGGTTATCACTGACCTCAACCCAGAGTCTCTCAGTGTTCACAGTGGGGAGGGAGAGAGACCTAGACAGAGGTCTGGTGGTCTGGTTATCACTGACCTCAACCCAGAGTCTCTCAGTGTTCACAGTGGGGAGGGAGAGAGACCTAGACAGAGGTCTGGTGGTCTGGTTATCACTGACCTCAACCCAGAGTCTCTCAGTGTTCACAGTGGGGAGGGAGAGAGACCTAGACAGAGGTCTGGTGGTCTGGTTATCACTGACCTCAACCCAGAGTCTCTCAGTGTTCACAGTGGGGAGGAGAGAGACCTAGACAGAGGTCTGGTGGTCTGGTTATCACTGACCTCAACCCAGAGTCTCTCAGTGTTCACAGTGGGGAGGGGGAGAGACCTAGACAGAGGTCTGGTGGTCTGGTTATCACTGACCTCAACCCAGAGTCTCTCAGAGTGGGGAGGGAGAGAGACCTAGACAGAGGTCTGGTGGTCTGGTTATCACTGACCTCAACCCAGAGTCTCTCAGTGTTCACAGTGGGGAGGGAGAGAGACCTAGACAGAGGTCTGGTGGTCTGGTTATCACTGACCTCAACCCAGAGTCTCTCAGTGTTCACAGTGGGGAGGGAGAGAGACCTAGACAGAGGTCTGGTGGTCTGGTTATCACTGACCTCAACCCAGAGTCTCTCAGAGTGGGGAGGAGAGAGACCTAGACAGAGGTCTGGTGGTCTGGTTATCACTGACCTCAACCCAGAGTCTCTCAGTGTTCACAGTGGGGAGGGAGAGAGACCTAGACAGAGGTCTGGTGGTCTGGTTATCACTGACCTCAACCCAGAGTCTCTCAGTGTTCACAGTGGGGAGGAGAGAGACCTAGACAGAGGTCTGGTGGTCTGGTTATCACTGACCTCAACCCAGAGTCTCTCAGTGTTCACAGTGGGGAGGGAGAGACCTAGACAGAGGTCTGGTGGTCTGGTTATCACTGACCTCAACCCAGAGTCTCTCAGAGCGGTGGGGAGGAGAGAGACCTAGACAGAGGTCTGGTGGTCTGGTTATCACTGACCTCAACCCAGAGTCTCTCAGTGTTCACAGTGGGGAGGGAGAGAGACCTAGACAGAGGTCTGGTGGTCTGGTTATCACTGACCTCAACCCAGAGTCTCTCAGAGTGGGGAGGGAGAGAGACCTAGACAGAGGTCTGGTGGTCTGGTTATCACTGACCTCAACCCAGAGTCTCTCAGTGTTCACAGTGGGAGGGGGAGAGACCTAGACAGAGGTCTGGTGGTCTGGTTATCACTGACCTCAACCCAGAGTCTCTCAGAGTGGGGAGGGAGAGAGACCTAGACAGAGGTCTGGTGGTCTGGTTATCACTGACCTCAACCCAGAGTCTCTCAGAGCGGTGGGGAGGGAGAGAGACCTAGACAGAGGTCTGGTGGTCTGGTTATCACTGACCTCAACCCAGAGTCTCTCAGTGTTCACAGTGGGGAGGGAGAGAGACCTAGACAGAGGTCTGGTGGTCTGGTTATCACTGACCTCAACCCAGAGTCTCTCAGTGTTCACAGTGGGGAGGGGGAGACCTAGACAGAGGTCTGGTGGTCTGGTTATCACTGACCTCAACCCAGAGTCTCTCAGAGCGGTGGGGAGGGAGAGAGACCTAGACAGAGGTCTGGTGGTCTGGTTATCACTGACCTCAACCCAGAGTCTCTCAGTGTTCACAGTGGGGAGGGAGAGAGACCTAGACAGAGGTCTGGTGGTCTGGTTATCACTGACCTCAACCCAGAGTCTCTCAGTGTTCACAGTGGGGAGGAGAGAGACCTAGACAGAGGTCTGGTGGTCTGGTTATCGCTGACCTCAACCCAGAGTCTCTCAGTGTTCACAGTGGGGAGGGAGAGACCTAGACAGAGGTCTGGTGGTCTGGTTATCACTGACCTCAACCCAGAGTCTCTCAGAGTGGGGAGGGAGAGAGACCTAGACAGAGGTCTGGTGGTCTGGTTATCACTGACCTCAACCCAGAGTCTCTCAGAGTGGGGAGGGAGAGAGACCTAGACAGAGGTCTGGTGGTCTGGTTATCACTGACCTCAACCCAGAGTCTCTCAGTGTTCACAGTGGGGAGGAGAGAGACCTAGACAGAGGTCTGGTGGTCTGGTTATCACTGACCTCAACCCAGAGTCTCTCAGTGTTCACAGTGGGGAGGGAGAGAGACCTAGACAGAGGTCTGGTGGTCTGGTTATCACTGACCTCAACCCAGAGTCTCTCAGTGTTCACAGTGGGGAGGAGAGACCTAGACAGAGGTCTGGTGGTCTGGTTATCACTGACCTCAACCCAGAGTCTCTCAGAGCGGTGGGGAGGGAGAGAGACCTAGACAGAGGTCTGGTGGTCTGGTTATCACTGACCTCAACCCAGAGTCTCTCAGTGTTCACAGTGGGGAGGGAGAGAGACCTAGACAGAGGTCTGGTGGTCTGGTTATCACTGACCTCAACCCAGAGTCTCTCAGTGTTCACAGTGGGGAGGAGAGAGACCTAGACAGAGGTCTGGTGGTCTGGTTATCACTGACCTCAACCCAGAGTCTCTCAGTGTTCACAGTGGGGAGGGGAGAGACCTAGACAGAGGTCTGGTGGTCTGGTTATCACTGACCTCAACCCAGAGTCTCTCAGAGTGGGGAGGGAGAGAGACCTAGACAGAGGTCTGGTGGTCTGGTTATCACTGACCTCAACCCAGAGTCTCTCAGTGTTCACAGTGGGGAGGGAGAGAGACCTAGACAGAGGTCTGGTGGTCTGGTTATCACTGACCTCAACCCAGAGTCTCTCAGTGTTCACAGTGGGGAGGAGAGAGACCTAGACAGAGGTCTGGTGGTCTGGTTATCACTGACCTCAACCCAGAGTCTCTCAGAGTGGGGAGGGAGAGAGACCTAGACAGAGGTCTGGTGGTCTGGTTATCACTGACCTCAACCCAGAGTCTCTCAGTGTTCACAGTGGGGAGGGAGAGAGACCTAGACAGAGGTCTGGTGGTCTGGTTATCACTGACCTCAACCCAGAGTCTCTCAGTGTTCACAGTGGGGAGGGAGAGAGACCTAGACAGAGGTCTGGTGGTCTGGTTATCACTGACCTCAACCCAGAGTCTCTCAGTGTTCACAGTGGGGAGGGGAGACCTAGACAGAGGTCTGGTGGTCTGGTTATCACTGACCTCAACCCAGAGTCTCTCAGAGTGGGGAGGGAGAGAGACCTAGACAGAGGTCTGGTGGTCTGGTTATCACTGACCTCAACCCAGAGTCTCTCAGTGTTCACAGTGGGGAGGGAGAGAGACCTAGACAGAGGTCTGGTGGTCTGGTTATCACTGACCTCAACCCAGAGTCTCTCAGTGTTCACAGTGGGGAGGGAGAGAGACCTAGACAGAGGTCTGGTGGTCTGGTTATCACTGACCTCAACCCAGAGTCTCTCAGAGTGGGGAGGGAGAGAGACCTAGACAGAGGTCTGGTGGTCTGGTTATCACTGACCTCAACCCAGAGTCTCTCAGTGTTCACAGTGGGGAGGAGAGAGACCTAGACAGAGGTCTGGTGGTCTGGTTATCACTGACCTCAACCCAGAGTCTCTCAGTGTTCACAGTGGGGAGGAGAGAGACCTAGACAGAGGTCTGGTGGTCTGGTTATCACTGACCTCAACCCAGAGTCTCTCAGTGTTCACAGTGGGGGGAGAGACCTAGACAGAGGTCTGGTGGTCTGGTTATCACTGACCTCAACCCAGAGTCTCTCAGAGCGGTGGGGAGGGAGAGAGACCTAGACAGAGGTCTGGTGGTCTGGTTATCACTGACCTCAACCCAGAGTCTCTCAGTGTTCACAGTGGGGAGGGAGAGAGACCTAGACAGAGGTCTGGTGGTCTGGTTATCACTGACCTCAACCCAGAGTCTCTCAGTGTTCACAGTGGGGAGGGAGAGACCTAGACAGAGGTCTGGTGGTCTGGTTATCACTGACCTCAACCCAGAGTCTCTCAGAGCGGTGGGGAGGGAGAGACCTAGACAGAGGTCTGGTGGTCTGGTTATCACTGACCTCAACCCAGAGTCTCTCAGTGTTCACAGTGGGGAGGGAGAGAGACCTAGACAGAGGTCTGGTGGTCTGGTTATCACTGACCTCAACCCAGAGTCTCTCAGTGTTCACAGTGGAGAGGAGAGAGACCTAGACAGAGGTCTGGTGGTCTGGTTATCACTGACCTCAACCCAGAGTCTCTCAGAGCGGTGGGGAGGAGAGAGACCTAGACAGAGGTCTGGTGGTCTGGTTATCACTGACCTCAACCCAGAGTCTCTCAGAGTGGGGAGGGAGAGACCTAGACAGAGGTCTGGTGGTCTGGTTATCACTGACCTCAACCCAGAGTCTCTCAGTGTTCACAGTGGGGAGGAGAGAGACCTAGACAGAGGTCTGGTGGTCTGGTTATCACTGACCTCAACCCAGAGTCTCTCAGTGTTCACAGTGGGGAGGGAGAGAGACCTAGACAGAGGTCTGGTGGTCTGGTTATCACTGACCTCAACCCAGAGTCTCTCAGAGTGGGGAGGGAGAGAGACCTAGACAGAGGTCTGGTGGTCTGGTTATCACTGACCTCAACCCAGAGTCTCTCAGAGTGGGGAGGAGAGAGACCTAGACAGAGGTCTGGTGGTCTGGTTATCACTGACCTCAACCCAGAGTCTCTCAGAGTGGGGAGGGAGAGAGACCTAGACAGAGGTCTGGTGGTCTGGTTATCACTGACCTCAACCCAGAGTCTCTCAGTGTTCACAGTGGGGAGGAGAGAGACCTAGACAGAGGTCTGGTGGTCTGGTTATCACTGACCTCAACCCAGAGTCTCTCAGTGTTCACAGTGGGGAGGGAGAGACCTAGACAGAGGTCTGGTGGTCTGGTTATCACTGACCTCAACCCAGAGTCTCTCAGAGCGGTGGGGAGGGAGAGAGACCTAGACAGAGGTCTGGTGGTCTGGTTATCACTGACCTCAACCCAGAGTCTCTCAGTGTTCACAGTGGGGAGGGAGAGAGACCTAGACAGAGGTCTGGTGGTCTGGTTATCACTGACCTCAACCCAGAGTCTCTCAGTGTTCACAGTGGGGAGGGAGAGAGACCTAGACAGAGGTCTGGTGGTCTGGTTATCACTGACCTCAACCCAGAGTCTCTCAGTGTTCACAGTGGGGAGGGGGAGACCTAGACAGAGGTCTGGTGGTCTGGTTATCACTGACCTCAACCCAGAGTCTCTCAGAGTGGGGAGGGAGAGAGACCTAGACAGAGGTCTGGTGGTCTGGTTATCACTGACCTCAACCCAGAGTCTCTCAGTGTTCACAGTGGGGAGGGAGAGAGACCTAGACAGAGGTCTGGTGGTCTGGTTATCACTGACCTCAACCCAGAGTCTCTCAGTGTTCACAGTGGGGAGGAGAGAGACCTAGACAGAGGTCTGGTGGTCTGGTTATCACTGACCTCAACCCAGAGTCTCTCAGAGTGGGGAGGGAGAGAGACCTAGACAGAGGTCTGGTGGTCTGGTTATCACTGACCTCAACCCAGAGTCTCTCAGTGTTCACAGTGGGGAGGGAGAGAGACCTAGACAGAGGTCTGGTGGTCTGGTTATCACTGACCTCAACCCAGAGTCTCTCAGTGTTCACAGTGGGGAGGGAGAGAGACCTAGACAGAGGTCTGGTGGTCTGGTTATCACTGACCTCAACCCAGAGTCTCTCAGAGCGGTGGGGAGGGAGAGACCTAGACAGAGGTCTGGTGGTCTGGTTATCACTGACCTCAACCCAGAGTCTCTCAGTGTTCACAGTGGGGAGGGAGAGACCTAGACAGAGGTCTGGTGGTCTGGTTATCACTGACCTCAACCCAGAGTCTCTCAGAGCGGTGGGGAGGGAGAGAGACCTAGACAGAGGTCTGGTGGTCTGGTTATCACTGACCTCAACCCAGAGTCTCTCAGAGTGGGGAGGGAGAGAGACCTAGACAGAGGTCTGGTGGTCTGGTTATCACTGACCTCAACCCAGAGTCTCTCAGAGCGGTGGGGAGGAGAGAGACCTAGACAGAGGTCTGGTGGTCTGGTTATCACTGACCTCAACCCAGAGTCTCTCAGTGTTCACAGTGGGGAGGGAGAGAGACCTAGACAGAGGTCTGGTGGTCTGGTTATCACTGACCTCAACCCAGAGTCTCTCAGAGCGGTGGGGAGGGAGAGACCTAGACAGAGGTCTGGTGGTCTGGTTATCACTGACCTCAACCCAGAGTCTCTCAGAGCGGTGGGGAGGGAGAGACCTAGACAGAGGTCTGGTGGTCTGGTTATCACTGACCTCAACCCAGAGTCTCTCAGTGTTCACAGTGGGGAGGGAGAGAGACCTAGACAGAGGTCTGGTGGTCTGGTTATCACTGACCTCAACCCAGAGTCTCTCAGTGTTCACAGTGGGGAGGAGAGAGACCTAGACAGAGGTCTGGTGGTCTGGTTATCACTGACCTCAACCCAGAGTCTCTCAGTGTTCACAGTGGGGAGGGGAGAGACCTAGACAGAGGTCTGGTGGTCTGGTTATCACTGACCTCAACCCAGAGTCTCTCAGTGTTCACAGTGGGGAGGGAGAGAGACCTAGACAGAGGTCTGGTGGTCTGGTTATCACTGACCTCAACCCAGAGTCTCTCAGTGTTCACAGTGGGGAGGAGAGAGACCTAGACAGAGGTCTGGTGGTCTGGTTATCACTGACCTCAACCCAGAGTCTCTCAGAGCGGTGGGGAGGGAGAGACCTAGACAGAGGTCTGGTGGTCTGGTTATCACTGACCTCAACCCAGAGTCTCTCAGTGTTCACAGTGGGGAGGGAGAGAGACCTAGACAGAGGTCTGGTGGTCTGGTTATCACTGACCTCAACCCAGAGTCTCTCAGAGCGGTGGGGAGGAGAGAGACCTAGACAGAGGTCTGGTGGTCTGGTTATCACTGACCTCAACCCAGAGTCTCTCAGAGTGGGGAGGGAGAGAGACCTAGACAGAGGTCTGGTGGTCTGGTTATCACTGACCTCAACCCAGAGTCTCTCAGAGCGGTGGGGAGAGAGAGACCTAGACAGAGGTCTGGTGGTCTGGTTATCACTGACCTCAACCCAGAGTCTCTCAGTGTTCACAGTGGGGAGGGAGAGAGACCTAGACAGAGGTCTGGTGGTCTGGTTATCACTGACCTCAACCCAGAGTCTCTCAGAGCGGTGGGGAGGGAGAGACCTAGACAGAGGTCTGGTGGTCTGGTTATCACTGACCTCAACCCAGAGTCTCTCAGAGCGGTGGGGAGGGAGAGACCTAGACAGAGGTCTGGTGGTCTGGTTATCACTGACCTCAACCCAGAGTCTCTCAGTGTTCACAGTGGGGAGGAGAGAGACCTAGACAGAGGTCTGGTGGTCTGGTTATCACTGACCTCAACCCAGAGTCTCTCAGTGTTCACAGTGGGGAGGGAGAGAGACCTAGACAGAGGTCTGGTGGTCTGGTTATCACTGACCTCAACCCAGAGTCTCTCAGTGTTCACAGTGGGGAGGGAGAGACCTAGACAGAGGTCTGGTGGTCTGGTTATCACTGACCTCAACCCAGAGTCTCTCAGTGTTCACAGTGGGGAGGAGAGAGACCTAGACAGAGGTCTGGTGGTCTGGTTATCACTGACCTCAACCCAGAGTCTCTCAGTGTTCACAGTGGGGAGGGAGAGAGACCTAGACAGAGGTCTGGTGGTCTGGTTATCACTGACCTCAACCCAGAGTCTCTCAGAGCGGTGGGGAGGGAGAGAGACCTAGACAGAGGTCTGGTGGTCTGGTTATCAATGACCTCAACCCAGAGTCTCTCAGTGTTCACAGTGGGGAGAGAGAGACCTAGACAGAGGTCTGGTGGTCTGGTTATCACTGACCTCAACCCAGAGTCTCTCAGAGTGGGGAGGGAGAGAGACCTAGACAGAGGTCTGGTGGTCTGGTTATCACTGACCTCAACCCAGAGTCTCTCAGAGTTCACAGTGGGGAGGGAGAGAGACCTAGACAGAGGTCTGGTGGTCTGGTTATCACTGACCTCAACCCAGAGTCTCTCAGTGTTCACAGTGGGGAGGGAGAGAGACCTAGACAGAGGTCTGGTGGTCTGGTTATCACTGACCTCAACCCAGAGTCTCTCAGTGTTCACAGTGGGGAGGGAGAGAGACCTAGACAGAGGTCTGGTGGTCTGGTTATCACTGACCTCAACCCAGAGTCTCTCAGTGTTCACAGTGGGGAGGGAGAGACCTAGACAGAGGTCTGGTGGTCTGGTTATCACTGACCTCAACCCAGAGTCTCTCAGAGTGGGGAGGGAGAGAGACCTAGACAGAGGTCTGGTGGTCTGGTTATCACTGACCTCAACCCAGAGTCTCTCAGTGTTCACAGTGGGGAGGGAGGAGACCTAGACAGAGGTCTGGTGGTCTGGTTATCACTGACCTCACCCAGAGTCTCTCAGTGTTCACAGTGGGGAGGAGGGAGACCTAGACAGAGGTCTGGTGGTCTGGTTATCACTGACCTCAACCCAGAGTCTCTCAGTGTTCACAGTGGGGAGGGAGGGAGACCTAGACAGAGGTCTGGTGGTCTGGTTATCACTGACCTCAACCCAGAGTCTCTCAGTGTTCACAGTGGGGAGGGAGAGACCTAGACAGAGGTCTGGTGGTCTGGTTATCACTGACCTCAACCCAGAGTCTCTCAGTGTTCACAGTGGGGAGGAGAGAGACCTAGACAGAGGTCTGGTGGTCTGGTTATCACTGACCTCAACCCAGAGTCTCTCAGTGTTCACAGTGGGGAGGGAGAGAGACCTAGACAGAGGTCTGGTGGTCTGGTTATCACTGACCTCAACCCAGAGTCTCTCAGTGTTCACAGTGGGGAGGGAGAGAGACCTAGACAGAGGTCTGGTGGTCTGGTTATCACTGACCTCAACCCAGAGTCTCTCAGTGTTCACAGTGGGGAGGGAGAGAGACCTAGACAGAGGTCTGGTGGTCTGGTTATCACTGACCTCAACCCAGAGTCTCTCAGAGCGGTGGGGAGGGAGAGAGACCTAGACAGAGGTCTGGTGGTCTGGTTATCACTGACCTCAACCCAGAGTCTCTCAGAGCGTTGGGGGGGAGAGAGACCTAGACAGAGGTCTGGTGGTCTGGTTATCACTGACCTCAACCCAGAGTCTCTCAGTGTTCACAGTGGGGAGGGAGAGACCTAGACAGAGGTCTGGTGGTCTGGTTATCACTGACCTCAACCCAGAGTCTCTCAGTGTTCACAGTGGGGAGGGAGAGAGACCTAGACAGAGGTCTGGTGGTCTGGTTATCACTGACCTCAACCCAGAGTCTCTCAGTGTTCACAGTGGGGAGGGAGAGAGACCTAGACAGAGGTCTGGTGGTCTGGTTATCACTGACCTCAACCCAGAGTCTCTCAGAGCGGTGGGGAGGGGAGAGAGACCTAGACAGAGGTCTGGTGGTCTGTTATCACTGACCTCAACCCAGAGTCTCTCAGAGCGGTGGGGAGGGAGAGAGACCTAGACAGAGGTCTGGTGGTCTGGTTATCACTGACCTCAACCCAGAGTCTCTCAGTGTTCACAGTGGGGAGGAGAGAGACCTAGACAGAGGTCTGGTGGTCTGGTTATCACTGACCTCAACCCAGAGTCTCTCAGTGTTCACAGTGGGGAGGGAGAGAGACCTAGACAGAGGTCTGGTGGTCTGGTTATCACTGACCTCAACCCAGAGTCTCTCAGTGTTCACAGTGGGGGAGGGAGAGAGACCTAGACAGAGGTCTGGTGGTCTGGTTATCACTGACCTCAACCCAGAGTCTCTCAGTGTTCACAGTGGGGAGGGAGAGAGACCTAGACAGAGGTCTGGTGGTCTGGTTATCACTGACCTCAACCCAGAGTCTCTCAGTGTTCACAGTGGGGAGGGAGAGAGACCTAGACAGAGGTCTGGTGGTCTGGTTATCACTGACCTCAACCCAGAGTCTCTCAGAGGGGAGGGAGAGAGACCTAGACAGAGGTCTGGTGGTCTGGTTATCACTGACCTCAACCCAGAGTCTCTCAGTGTTCACAGTGGGGAGGGAGAGAGACCTAGACAGAGGTCTGGTGGTCTGGTTATCACTGACCTCAACCCAGAATCTCTCAGAGCGTTCACAGTCAGCCCACTGACACCCTTATCAGATCACAGCAAAATCACACTACTTGAATTAAATTAAATCAGCTCAATGTATCTGAAGAATCAATAGACTCTAACCACTTCTGGAGAAAACTGGAAAACAAACGGCAACATGTAGAGGTATCTATCCTAACCAGATAAACCACTTCTCCAATCTGATTGGCTCTATAACAAACAGCATGTAGAGGTATCTATCCTAACCAGAGAAGTCTGGGTAAACCACTTCTCCAAATTGATTGGCTCTATAACAAACAACAACATGTAGAGGTATCTATCCTAACCAGAGAAGTCTGGGTAAACCACTTCTCCAATCTGATTGGCTCTATAACAAACAACATGTAGAGGTATCTATCCTAACCAGATAAACCACTTCTCCAATCTGATTGGCTCTATAACAAACAACATGTAGAGGTATCTATCCTAACCAGAGAAGTCTGGGTAAACCACTTCTCCAATCTGATTGGCTCTATAACAAACAACATGTAGAGGTATCTATCCTAACCAGAGAAGTCTGGGTAAACCACTTCTCCAATCTGATTGGCTCTATAACAAACAGCAACATGTAGAGGTATCTATCCTAACCAGAGAAGTCTGGGTAAACCACTTCTCCAATCTGATTGGCTCTATAACAAACAACATGTAGAGGTATCTATCCTAACCAGAGAAGTCTGGGTAAACCACTTCTCCAATCTGATTGGCTCTATAACAAACAACATGTAGAGGTATCTATCCTAACCAGAGAAGTCTGGATAAACCACTTCTCCAATCTGATTGGCTCTATAACAAACAACATGTAGAGGTATCTATCCTAACCAGAGAAGTCTGGATAAACCACTTCTCCAATCTGATTGGCTCTATAACAAACAACATGTAGAGGTATCTATCCTAACCAGAGAAGTCTGGGTAAACCACTTCTCCAATCTGATTGGCTCTATAACAAACAACATGTAGAGGTATCTATCCTAACCAGAGAAGTCTGGGTAAACCACTTCTCCAATCTGATTGGCTCTATAACAAACAACATGTAGAGGTATCTATCCTAACCAGAGAAGTCTGGATAAACCACTTCTCCAATCTGATTGGCTCTATAACAAACAACATGTAGAGGTATCTATCCTAACCAGAGAAGTCTGGGTAAACCACTTCTCCAATCTGATTGGCTCTATAACAAACAACATGTAGAGGTATCTATCCTAACCAGAGAAGTCTGGGTAAACCACTTCTCCAATCTGATTGGCTCTATAACAAACAACATGTAGAGGTATCTATCCTAACCAGAGAAGTCTGGGTAAACCACTTCTCCAATCTGATTGGCTCTATAACAAACAACATGTAGAGGTATCTATCCTAACCAGAGAAGTCTGGGTAAACCACTTCTCCAATCTGATTGGCTCTATAACAAACAACAACATGTAGAGTTATCTATCCTAACCAGAGAAGTCTGGGTAAACCACTTCTCCAATCTGATTGGCTCTATAACAAACAACATGTAGAGGTATCTATCCTAACCAGAGAAGTCTGGGTAAACCACTTCTCCAATCTGATTGGCTCTATAACAAACAACATGTAGAGGTATCTATCCTAACCAGAGAAGTCTGGGTAAACCACTTCTCCAATCTGATTGGCTCTATAACAAACAACATGTAGAGGTATCTATCCTAACCAGAGAAGTCTGGATAAACCACTTCTCCAATCTGATTGGCTCTATAACAAACAACATGTAGAGGTATCTATCCTAACCAGAGAAGTCTGGATAAACCACTTCTCCAATCTGATTGGCTCTATAACAAACAACAACATGTAGAGTTATCTATCCTAACCAGAGAAGTCTGGGTAAACCACTTCTCCAATCTGATTGGCTCTATAACAAACAACATGTAGAGGTATCTATCCTAACCAGAGAAGTCTGGGTAAACCACTTCTCCAATCTGATTGGCTCTATAACAAACAACATGTAGAGGTATCTATCCTAACCAGAGAAGTCTGGGTAAACCACTTCTCCAATCTGATTGGCTCTATAACAAACAACATGTAGAGGTATCTATCCTAACCAGAGAAGTCTGGGTAAACCACTTCTCCAATCTGATTGGCTCTATAAAAACAACATGTAGAGGTATCTATCCTAACCAGAGACGTCTGGGTAAACCACTTCTCCAATCTGATTGGCTCTATAACAAACAACAACATAGAGTTATCTATCCTAACCAGAGAAGTCTCTAAACCACTTCTCCAATCTGATTGGCTCTATAACAAACAACATGTAGAGGTATCTATCCTAACCAGAGAAGTCTGGGTAAACCACTTCTCCAATCTGATTGGCTCTATAACAAACAACAACATGTAGAGTTATCTATCCTAACCAGAGAAGTCTAAACCACTTAATCTGATTGGCTCTATAACAAACAACATGTAGAGGTATCTATCCTAACCAGAGAAGTCTGGATAAACCACTTCTCCAATCTGATTGGCTCTATAACAAACAACATGTAGAGGTATCTATCCTAACCAGAGAAGTCTGGGTAAACCACTTCTCCAATCTGATTGGCTCTATAGCAAACAACATGTAGAGGTATCTATCCTAACCAGAGAAGTCTGGATAAACCACTTCTCCACTCTGATTGGCTCTATAACAAACAACAAATATATCATAATAATAATATAGACTCTAACCACTTCTGGGGAAAACTGGAAAACAAACAACAACAGGAAGAGTTATCTATTCAAACCAGAGAAGTCTGGATAAACCACTTCTCCAATCTGATTGGCTCTATAACAAACAACAACAGGAAGAGTTATCTATTCAAACCAGAGAAGTCTGGATAAACCACTTCTCCAATCTGATTGGCTCTATAACAAACAACAGGAAGAGTTATCTATTCAAACCAGAGAAGTCTGGATAAACCACTTCTCCAATCTGATTGGCTCTATAACAAACAACAGGAAGAGTTATCTATTCAAACCAGAGAAGTCTGGATAAACCACTTCTCCAATCTGATTGGCTCTATAGCAAAGAACAAACAGCAAAAACATATACATGGTCAAATACAAATCTTAGAATCAACTATTAAAGACCAGATCAAACTGGATTCCAGAACAAACTGGATTCCAGAACCCAATGGATTCCAGAACAAACTGGATTCCAGAACCCACTGGATTCCAGAACCCAATGGATTCCAGAACAAACTGGATTCCAGAACCCAATGGATTCCAGAACAAACTGGATTCCAGAACCCACTGGATTCTCCAATTACCTTGAATGAACCACAGGACAAAATACAAACCCTCCAACTCAAAAAGGCCTGTGGTGTTGATGGTATCCTCAGTGAAATTATAAAATATACAGACCACAAATTCCAATTGGCTATTCTAAAACTCTTTAACATCATTCTCAGCTCTGGCATCTTCCCCAATATTTAGAACCAAGGACTGATCACCCCAATCCACAGAAGTGAAGAGAAATGTGACCCCAATAACTACCGTGGGATATGCGTCAACAGCCACCTTGGGAAAATCCTCTGCATTATCATTAACAGCAGACTCCTACATTTCCTCAGTGAAAACAATGTACTGATCATATTTCAAATTGGCTTTTTACCAAATGACCGTACGACAGACCACGTATTCAACCTGCACATCCTAACTGACAACCAAACAAACCAAAGCAAAGGCAAAGTCTTCTCATGCTTTGTTGATTTCAAAAAAGCCTTCTACTCAGTTTGGCATGAGGCTCTGCTGTACAAACTGATGGAAAGTGGTGTTGGGGGTAAAACATACGACATTATAAAATCCATGTACACAAACAACAAGTGTGCTGTTAAAATTGGCAAAAAAAACCCACATTTCTTTCCAAAGTGCTGTGGGGTGAGACAGGGATGCAGCTTAAGCCCCACCCTCCTCAACATATATATCAACGAATTGGCGAGGGCACTAGAACAGTCTGCAGCACCCGGCCTCACCCTGCTGGAATCTGAGGTCAAATGTCTACTGTTTGCTGATGATCTGGTGCTTCTGTCCCCAACCAAGGAGGGACTACAGCAGCACCTAGATCTTATGCACAGATAATGTCAGACCTGGGCCCTGACAGACCTGGGCCCTGACAGACCTGGGCCCTGACAGACCTGGGCCCTGACAGACCTGGGCCCTGACAGACCTGGGCCCTGACAGACCTGGGCCCTGTCAGACCTGGGCCCTGACAGACCTGGGCCCTGACAGACCTGGGCCCTGACAGACCTGGGCCCTGACAGACCTGGGCCCTGACAGACCTGGGCCCTGACAGACCTGGGCCCTGACAGACCTGGGCCCTGACAGACCTGGGCCCTGACAGACCTGGGCCCTGACAGACCTGGGCCCTGACAGACCTGGGCCCTGACAGACCTGGGCCCTGACAGTAAATCTCTGTAAGATTTTTTTTTAAAGAATGTGTTCCATAAAAGGTCCAGGACCACAAATACAAATTCCATCTAGACACTGTTGCCCTAGAGCACACAAACAATTATACATACCTCGGCCTAAACATCAGCGCCACAGGTAACTTACACAAAGCTGTGAACGAGCTGAGAGACAAGGCAAGAAGGGCCCTCTATGTCATCAAAAGGAACGTAAAATTTCACATACCAATTAGGATCTGGCAAAATAAATACTTGAATCAGTTATAGAACCCATTGCCCTTTATGGTTGTGAGGTCTGCTCACCAACCAAGACTTCACAAAATGGGACAAACACCAAATTGATACCAAAGAATATCCTCCGTGAAACCTAACCTAAAACACCAAATAATGCAGAGCAGAATTAGGCCGATACCCGCCAATTATAGGAATCCAGAGAAGAGCCATTCAATTCTTCAACCACCTAAAAGGAAGAGAAACAGAGAGTACACAGTGGCAGAATACCTGACCACTGTGACTGGCCCTAAACAGAGAGGACATAGTGGCAGAATACCTGACCACTGTGACTGGCCCTAAACAGAGAGTACACAGTGGCAGAATACCTGACCACTGTGACTGGCCCTAAACAGAGAGTACACAGTGGCAGAATACCTGACCACTGTGACTGGCCCTAAACAGAGAGTACACAGTGGCAGAATACCTGACCACTGTGACTGGCCCTAAACAGAGAGTGGCAGAATACCTGACCACTGTGACTGACCCTAAACAGAGAGTACACAGTGGCAGAATACCTGACCACTGTGACTGGCCCTAAACAGAGAGTACACAGTGGCAGAATACCTGACCACTGTGACTGGCCCTAAACAGAGAGTACACAGTGGCAGAATACCTGACCACTGTGACTGGCCCTAAACAGAGAGTGGCAGAATACCTGACCACTGTGACTGGCCCTAAACAGAGAGTGGCAGAATACCTGACCACTGTGACTGACCCTAAACAGAGAGTACAGAGTGGCAGAATACCTGACCACTGTGACTGGCCCTAAACAGAGAGTGGCAGAATACCTGACCACTGTGACTGGCCCTAAACAGAGAGTACATAGTGGCAGAATACCTGACCACTGTGACTGGCCCTAAACAGAGAGTGGCAGAATACCTGACCACTGTGACTGACCCTAAACAGAGAGTACACAGTGGCAGAATACCTGACCACTGTGACTGACCCTAAACAGAGAGTACACAGTGGCAGAATACCTGACCACTGTAACTGACCCTAAACAGAGAGTGGCAGAATACCTGACCACTGTGACTGGCCCTAAACAGAGAGTGGCAGAATACCTGACCACTGTGACTGGCCCTAAACAGACAGTACAGAGTGGCAGAATACCTGACCACTGTGACTGACCCTAAACAGAGAGTACAGAGTGGCAGAATACCTGACCACTGTGACTGGCCCTAAACAGAGAGTACACAGTGGCAGAATACCTGACCACTGTGACTGACCCTAAACAGACAGTACAGAGTGGCAGAATACCTGACCACTGTGACTGGCCCTAAACAGAGAGTACACAGTGGCAGAATACCTGACCACTGTGACTGGCCCTAAACAGACAGTACAGAGTGGCAGAATACCTGACCACTGTGACTGGCCCTAAACAGACAGTACAGAGTGGCAGAATACCTGACCACTGTGACTGGCCCTAAACAGAGAGTACATAGTGGCAGAATACCTGACCACTGTGACTGGCCCTAAACAGAGAGTGGCAGAATACCTGACCACTGTGACTGACCCTAAACAGAGAGTACACAGTGGCAGAATACCTGACCACTGTGACTGACCCTAAACAGAGAGTACACAGTGGCAGAATACCTGACCACTGTAACTGACCCTAAACAGAGAGTGGCAGAATACCTGACCACTGTGACTGGCCCTAAACAGAGAGTGGCAGAATACCTGACCACTGTGACTGGCCCTAAACAGAGAGTACACAGTGGCAGAATACCTGACCACTGTGACTGACCCTAAACAGAGAGTACAGAGTGGCAGAATACCTGACCACTGTGACTGGCCCTAAACAGAGAGTACACAGTGGCAGAATACCTGACCACTGTGACTGACCCTAAACAGAGAGTACACAGTGGCAGAATACCTGACCACTGTGACTGACCCTAAACAGAGAGTGGCAGAATACCTGACCACTGTGACTGACCCTAAACAGAGAGTACACAGTGGCAGAATACCTGACCACTGTGACTGACCCTAAACAGAGAGTACACAGTGGCAGAATACCTGACCACTGTAACTGACCCTAAACAGAGAGTGGCAGAATACCTGACCACTGTGACTGGCCCTAAACAGAGTGGCAGAATACCTGACCACTGTGACTGGCCCTAAACAGAGAGTACAGAGTGGCAGAATACCTGACCACTGTGACTGACCCTAAACAGAGAGTACAGAGTGGCAGAATACCTGACCACTGTGACTGGCCCTAAACAGAGAGTGGCAGAATACCTGACCACTGTGACTGGCCCTAAACAGAGAGTACATAGTGGCAGAATACCTGACCACTGTGACTGGCCCTAAACAGAGTGGCAGAATACCTGACCACTGTGACTGACCCTAAACAGAGAGTACACAGTGGCAGAATACCTGACCACTGTGACTGACCCTAAACAGAGAGTACACAGTGGCAGAATACCTGACCACTGTAACTGACCCTAAACAGAGAGTGGCAGAATACCTGACCACTGTGACTGGCCCTAAACAGAGAGTGGCAGAATACCTGACCACTGTGACTGGCCCTAAACAGAGAGTACACAGTGGCAGAATACCTGACCACTGTGACTGACCCTAAACAGAGAGTACAGAGTGGCAGAATACCTGACCACTGTGACTGGCCCTAAACAGAGAGTACACAGTGGCAGAATACCTGACCACTGTGACTGACCCTAAACAGAGAGTACACAGTGGCAGAATACCTGACCACTGTGACTGACCCTAAACAGAGAGTGGCAGAATACCTGACCACTGTGACTGACCCTAAACAGAGAGTACACAGTGGCAGAATACCTGACCACTGTGACTGGCCCTAAACAGAGTACAGAGTGGCAGAATACCTGACCACTGTGACTGGCCCTAAACAGAGAGTGGCAGAATACCTGACCACTGTGACTGGCCCTAAACAGAGAGTACACAGTGGCAGAATACCTGACCACTGTGACTGGCCCTAAACAGAGAGTGGCAGAATACCTGACCACTGTGACTGACCCTAAACAGAGAGTACACAGTGGCAGAATACCTGACCACTGTGACTGACCCTAAACAGAGAGTACACAGTGGCAGAATACCTGACCACTGTAACTGACCCTAAACAGAGAGTGGCAGAATACCTGACCACTGTGACTGGCCCTAAACAGAGAGTGGCAGAATACCTGACCACTGTGACTGGCCCTAAACAGAGAGTACACAGTGGCAGAATACCTGACCACTGTGACTGACCCTAAACAGAGAGTACAGAGTGGCAGAATACCTGACCACTGTGACTGGCCCTAAACAGAGAGTACACAGTGGCAGAATACCTGACCACTGTGACTGACCCTAAACAGAGAGTACACAGTGGCAGAATACCTGACCACTGTGACTGACCCTAAACAGAGAGTGGCAGAATACCTGACCACTGTGACTGACCCTAAACAGAGAGTACACAGTGGCAGAATACCTGACCACTGTGACTGACCCTAAACAGAGAGTACACAGTGGCAGAATACCTGACCACTGTAACTGACCCTAAACAGAGAGTGGCAGAATACCTGACCACTGTGACTGGCCCTAAACAGAGAGTGGCAGAATACCTGACCACTGTGACTGGCCCTAAACAGAGAGTACAGAGTGGCAGAATACCTGACCACTGTGACTGACCCTAAACAGAGAGTACACAGTGGCAGAATATCTGACCACTGTGACTGGCCCTAAACAGAGAGTACAGAGTGGCAGAATACCTGACCACTGTGACTGACCCTAAACAGAGAGGACACAGTGGTAGAATACCTGACCACTGTGACTGACCCTAAACAGAGAGAACACAGCGGCAGAATACCTGACCACTGTGACTGGCCCTAAACAGAGAGTGGCAGAATACCTGACCACTATGACTGGCCCTAAACAGAGAGTGGCAGAATACCTGACCACTGTGACTGACCCTAAACAGAGAGAACACAGTGGCAGAATACCTGACCACTGTGACTGGCCCTAAACAGAGAGAACACAGTGGCAGAATACCTGACCACTGTGACTGGCCCTAAACAGAGAGTACAGAGTGGCAGAATACCTGACCACTGTGACTGGCCCTAAACAGAGAGTACATAGTGGCAGAATACCTGACCACTGTGACTGACCCTAAACAGAGAGTACACAGTGGCAGAATACCTGACCACTGTGACTGGCCCTAAACAGAGAGCACAGAGTGGCAGAATACCTGACCACTGTGACTGACCCTAAACAGAGAGAACACAGTGGCAGAATACCTGACCACTGTGACTGGCCCTAAACAGAGAGTGGCAGAATACCTGACCACTGTGACTGGCCCTAAACAGAGAGAACACAGTGGCAGAATACCTGACCACTGTGACTGGCCCTAAACAGAGAACACAGTGGCAGAATACCTGACCACTGTGACTGACCCTAAACAGAGAGGACACAGTGGTAGAATACCTGACCACTGTGACTGGCCCTAAACAGAGAGTACAGAGTGGCAGAATACCTGACCACTGTGACTGACCCTAAACAGAGAGGACACAGTGGTAGAATACCTGACCACTGTGACTGGCCCTAAACAGAGAGTACAGAGTGGCAGAATACCTGACCACTGTGACTGACCCTAAACAGAGAGGACACAGTGGTAGAATACCTGACCACTGTGACTGACCCTAAACAGAGAGAACACAGTGGCAGAATACCTGACCACTGTGACTGGCCCTAAACAGAGAGTGGCAGAATACCTGATCACTGTGACTGACCCTAAACAGAGAGAACACAGTGGCAGAATACCTGACCACTGTGACTGACCCTAAACAGAGAGTACACAGTGGCAGAATACCTGACCACTGTGACTGGCCCTAAACAGAGAGGACACAGTGGTAGAATACCTGACCACTGTGACTGGCCCTAAACAGAGAGTGGCAGAATACCTGACCACTGTGACTGGCCCTAAACAGAGAGTACAGAGTGGCAGAATACCTGACCACTGTGACTGACCCTAAACAGAGAGTACACAGTGGCAGAATACCTGACCACTGTGACTGGCCCTAAACAGAGAGTACAGAGTGGCAGAATACCTGACCACTGTGACTGACCCTAAACAGAGAGGACACAGTGGTAGAATACCTGACCACTGTGACTGACCCTAAACAGAGAGGACACAGTGGCAGAATACCTGACCACTGTGACTGACCCTAAACAGAGAGAACACAGTAGCAGAATACCTGACCACTGTGACTGACCCTAAACAGAGAGTACACAGTGGCAGAATACCTGACCACTGTAACTGACCCTAAACAGAGAGTGGCAGAATACCTGACCACTGTGACTGGCCCTAAACAGAGAGTACAGAGTGGCAGAATACCTGACCACTGTGACTGACCCTAAACAGAGAGTACACAGTGGCAGAATACCTGACCACTGTGACTGGCCCTAAACAGAGAGTACAGAGTGGCAGAATACCTGACCACTGTGACTGACCCTAAACAGAGAGTACAGAGTGGCAGAATACCTGACCACTGTGACTGACCCTAAACAGAGAGTACACAGTGGCAGAATACCTGACCACTGTGACTGACCCTAAACACACAGAATACCTGACCACTGTGACTGACCCTAAACAGAGAGGACACAGTGGCAGAATACCTGACCACTGTGACTGACCCTAAACAGAGAGTACACAGTGGCAGAATACCTGACTGACCCTAAACAGAGAGTGGCAGAATACCTGACCACTGTGACTGACCCTAAACAGAGAGTGGCAGAATACCTGACCACTGTGACTGGCCCTAAACAGAGAGTACACAGTGGCAGAATACCTGACCACCGTGACTGACCCTAAACAGAGAGTACACAGAGGCAGAATACCAGACCACTGTGACTGACCCTAAACAGAGAGAACACAGTGGCAGAATACCTGACCACTGTGACTGGCCCTAAACAGAGAGTACACAGTGGCAGAATACCTGACCACTGTGACTGACCCTAAACAGAGAGAACACAGTGGCAGAATACCTGACCACTGTGACTGACCCTAAACAGAGAGTGGCAGAATACCTGACCACTGTGACTGACCCTAAACAGAGAGAACACAGTGGCAGAATACCTGACCACTGTGACTGACCCTAAACAGAGAGTACACAGTGGCAGAATACCTGACCACTGTAACTGACCCTAAACAGAGAGTGGCAGAATACCTGACCACTGTGACTGGCCCTAAACAGAGAGTGGCAGAATACCTGACCACTGTGACTGGCCCTAAACAGAGAGTACAGAGTGGCAGAATACCTGACCACTGTGACTGACCCTAAACAGAGAGTACAGAGTGGCAGAATACCTGACCACTGTGACTGGCCCTAAACAGAGAGTGGCAGAATACCTGACCACTGTGACTGGCCCTAAACAGAGAGTACATAGTGGCAGAATACCTGACCACTGTGACTGGCCCTAAACAGAGAGTGGCAGAATACCTGACCACTGTGACTGACCCTAAACAGAGAGTACACAGTGGCAGAATACCTGACCACTGTGACTGACCCTAAACAGAGAGTACACAGTGGCAGAATACCTGACCACTGTAACTGACCCTAAACAGAGAGTGGCAGAATACCTGACCACTGTGACTGGCCCTAAACAGAGAGTGGCAGAATACCTGACCACTGTGACTGGCCCTAAACAGAGAGTACACAGTGGCAGAATACCTGACCACTGTGACTGACCCTAAACAGAGAGTACAGAGTGGCAGAATACCTGACCACTGTGACTGGCCCTAAACAGAGAGTACACAGTGGCAGAATACCTGACCACTGTGACTGACCCTAAACAGAGAGTACACAGTGGCAGAATACCTGACCACTGTGACTGACCCTAAACAGAGAGTGGCAGAATACCTGACCACTGTGACTGACCCTAAACAGAGAGTACACAGTGGCAGAATACCTGACCACTGTGACTGGCCCTAAACAGAGAGTACAGAGTGGCAGAATACCTGACCACTGTGACTGGCCCTAAACAGAGAGTGGCAGAATACCTGACCACTGTGACTGGCCCTAAACAGAGAGTACATAGTGGCAGAATACCTGACCACTGTGACTGGCCCTAAACAGAGAGTGGCAGAATACCTGACCACTGTGACTGACCCTAAACAGAGAGTACACAGTGGCAGAATACCTGACCACTGTGACTGACCCTAAACAGAGAGTACACAGTGGCAGAATACCTGACCACTGTAACTGACCCTAAACAGAGAGTGGCAGAATACCTGACCACTGTGACTGGCCCTAAACAGAGAGTGGCAGAATACCTGACCACTGTGACTGGCCCTAAACAGAGAGTACACAGTGGCAGAATACCTGACCACTGTGACTGACCCTAAACAGAGAGTACAGAGTGGCAGAATACCTGACCACTGTGACTGGCCCTAAACAGAGAGTACACAGTGGCAGAATACCTGACCACTGTGACTGACCCTAAACAGAGAGTACACAGTGGCAGAATACCTGACCACTGTGACTGACCCTAAACAGAGAGTGGCAGAATACCTGACCACTGTGACTGACCCTAAACAGAGAGTACACAGTGGCAGAATACCTGACCACTGTGACTGACCCTAAACAGAGAGTACACAGTGGCAGAATACCTGACCACTGTAACTGACCCTAAACAGAGAGTGGCAGAATACCTGACCACTGTGACTGGCCCTAAACAGAGTGGCAGAATACCTGACCACTGTGACTGGCCCTAAACAGAGAGTACAGAGTGGCAGAATACCTGACCACTGTGACTGACCCTAAACAGAGAGTACACAGTGGCAGAATATCTGACCACTGTGACTGGCCCTAAACAGAGAGTACAGAGTGGCAGAATACCTGACCACTGTGACTGACCCTAAACAGAGAGGACACAGTGGTAGAATACCTGACCACTGTGACTGACCCTAAACAGAGAGAACACAGCGGCAGAATACCTGACCACTGTGACTGGCCCTAAACAGAGAGTGGCAGAATACCTGACCACTATGACTGGCCCTAAACAGAGAGTGGCAGAATACCTGACCACTGTGACTGACCCTAAACAGAGAGAACACAGTGGCAGAATACCTGACCACTGTGACTGGCCCTAAACAGAGAGAACACAGTGGCAGAATACCTGACCACTGTGACTGGCCCTAAACAGAGAGTACAGAGTGGCAGAATACCTGACCACTGTGACTGGCCCTAAACAGAGAGTACATAGTGGCAGAATACCTGACCACTGTGACTGACCCTAAACAGAGAGTACACAGTGGCAGAATACCTGACCACTGTGACTGGCCCTAAACAGAGAGCACAGAGTGGCAGAATACCTGACCACTGTGACTGACCCTAAACAGAGAGAACACAGTGGCAGAATACCTGACCACTGTGACTGGCCCTAAACAGAGAGTGGCAGAATACCTGACCACTGTGACTGGCCCTAAACAGAGAGAACACAGTGGCAGAATACCTGACCACTGTGACTGGCCCTAAACAGAGAGAACACAGTGGCAGAATACCTGACCACTGTGACTGACCCTAAACAGAGAGGACACAGTGGTAGAATACCTGACCACTGTGACTGGCCCTAAACAGAGAGTACAGAGTGGCAGAATACCTGACCACTGTGACTGACCCTAAACAGAGAGGACACAGTGGTAGAATACCTGACCACTGTGACTGGCCCTAAACAGAGAGTACAGAGTGGCAGAATACCTGACCACTGTGACTGACCCTAAACAGAGAGGACACAGTGGTAGAATACCTGACCACTGTGACTGACCCTAAACAGAGAGAACACAGTGGCAGAATACCTGACCACTGTGACTGGCCCTAAACAGAGAGTGGCAGAATACCTGATCACTGTGACTGACCCTAAACAGAGAGAACACAGTGGCAGAATACCTGACCACTGTGACTGACCCTAAACAGAGAGTACACAGTGGCAGAATACCTGACCACTGTGACTGGCCCTAAACAGAGAGGACACAGTGGTAGAATACCTGACCACTGTGACTGGCCCTAAACAGAGAGTGGCAGAATACCTGACCACTGTGACTGGCCCTAAACAGAGAGTACAGAGTGGCAGAATACCTGACCACTGTGACTGACCCTAAACAGAGAGTACACAGTGGCAGAATACCTGACCACTGTGACTGGCCCTAAACAGAGAGTACAGAGTGGCAGAATACCTGACCACTGTGACTGACCCTAAACAGAGAGGACACAGTGGTAGAATACCTGACCACTGTGACTGACCCTAAACAGAGAGGACACAGTGGCAGAATACCTGACCACTGTGACTGACCCTAAACAGAGAGAACACAGTAGCAGAATACCTGACCACTGTGACTGACCCTAAACAGAGAGTACACAGTGGCAGAATACCTGACCACTGTAACTGACCCTAAACAGAGAGTGGCAGAATACCTGACCACTGTGACTGGCCCTAAACAGAGAGTACAGAGTGGCAGAATACCTGACCACTGTGACTGACCCTAAACAGAGAGTACACAGTGGCAGAATACCTGACCACTGTGACTGGCCCTAAACAGAGAGTACAGAGTGGCAGAATACCTGACCACTGTGACTGACCCTAAACAGAGAGTACAGAGTGGCAGAATACCTGACCACTGTGACTGACCCTAAACAGAGAGTACACAGTGGCAGAATACCTGACCACTGTGACTGACCCTAAACACACAGAATACCTGACCACTGTGACTGACCCTAAACAGAGAGGACACAGTGGCAGAATACCTGACCACTGTGACTGACCCTAAACAGAGAGTACACAGTGGCAGAATACCTGACTGACCCTAAACAGAGAGTGGCAGAATACCTGACCACTGTGACTGACCCTAAACAGAGAGTGGCAGAATACCTGACCACTGTGACTGGCCCTAAACAGAGAGTACACAGTGGCAGAATACCTGACCACTGTGACTGACCCTAAACAGAGAGTACACAGTGGCAGAATACCTGACCACTGTGACTGACCCTAAACAGAGAGTACACAGTGGCAGAATACATGACCACTGTGACTGACCCTAAACAGAGAGTGGCAGAATACCTGCCCACTGTGACTGACCCTAAACAGAGAGTGGCAGAATACCTGCCCACTGTGACTGACCCTAAACAGAGAGTGGCAGAATACCTGACCACTGTGACTGACCCTAAACAGAGAGTACACAGTGGCAGAATACCTGACCACTGTGACTGACCCTAAACAGAGAGTACACAGTGGCAGAATACCTGACCACTGTGACTGACCCTAAACAGAGAGTACACAGTGGCAGAATACCTGACCACTGTGACTGGCCCTAAACAGAGAGTACACAGTGGCAGAATACCTGACCACTGTGACTGACCCTAAACAGAGAGTACACAGTGGCAGAATACCTGACCACTGTGACTGACCCTAAACAGAGAGTGGCAGAATACCTGACCACTGTGACTGACCCTAAACAGAGAGTACACAGTGGCAGAATACCTGACCACTGTGACTGACCCTAAACAGAGAGTACACAGTGGCAGAATACCTGACCACTGTGACTGACCCTAAACAGAGAGTGGCAGAATACCTGACCACTATGACTGACCCTAAACAGAGAGTGGCAGAATACCTGACCACTGTGACTGGCCCTAAACAGAGAGTACAGAGTGGCAGAATACCTGACCACTGTGACTGACCCTAAACAGAGAGTACACAGTGGCAGAATACCTGACCACTGTGACTGGCCCTAAACAGAGAGTACAGAGTGGCAGAATACCTGACCACTGTGACTGACCCTAAACAGAGAGGACACAGTGGTAGAATACCTGACCACTGTGACTGACCCTAAACAGAGAGAACACAGCGGCAGAATACCTGACCACTGTGACTGGCCCTAAACAGAGAGTGGCAGAATACCTGACCACTATGACTGGCCCTAAACAGAGAGTGGCAGAATACCTGACCACTGTGACTGACCCTAAACAGAGAGAACACAGTGGCAGAATACCTGACCACTGTGACTGGCCCTAAACAGAGAGAACACAGTGGCAGAATACCTGACCACTGTGACTGGCCCTAAACAGAGAGTACAGAGTGGCAGAATACCTGACCACTGTGACTGGCCCTAAACAGAGAGTACATAGTGGCAGAATACCTGACCACTGTGACTGACCCTAAACAGAGAGTACACAGTGGCAGAATACCTGACCACTGTGACTGGCCCTAAACAGAGAGCACAGAGTGGCAGAATACCTGACCACTGTGACTGACCCTAAACAGAGAGAACACAGTGGCAGAATACCTGACCACTGTGACTGACCCTAAACAGAGAGGACACAGTGGTAGAATACCTGACCACTGTGACTGACCCTAAACAGAGAGAACACAGTGGCAGAATACCTGACCACTGTGACTGACCCTAAACAGAGAGTACACAGTGGCAGAATACCTGACCACTGTGACTGGCCCTAAACAGAGAGGACACAGTGGTAGAATACCTGACCACTGTGACTGGCCCTAAACAGAGAGTGGCAGAATACCTGACCACTGTGACTGGCCCTAAACAGAGAGTACAGAGTGGCAGAATACCTGACCACTGTGACTGACCCTAAACAGAGAGTACACAGTGGCAGAATACCTGACCACTGTGACTGGCCCTAAACAGAGAGTACAGAGTGGCAGAATACCTGACCACTGTGACTGACCCTAAACAGAGAGGACACAGTGGTAGAATACCTGACCACTGTGACTGACCCTAAACAGAGAGGACACAGTGGCAGAATACCTGACCACTGTGACTGACCCTAAACAGAGAGAACACAGTAGCAGAATACCTGACCACTGTGACTGACCCTAAACAGAGAGTACACAGTGGCAGAATACCTGACCACTGTAACTGACCCTAAACAGAGAGTGGCAGAATACCTGACCACTGTGACTGGCCCTAAACAGAGAGTACAGAGTGGCAGAATACCTGACCACTGTGACTGACCCTAAACAGAGAGTACACAGTGGCAGAATACCTGACCACTGTGACTGGCCCTAAACAGAGAGTACAGAGTGGCAGAATACCTGACCACTGTGACTGACCCTAAACAGAGAGTACAGAGTGGCAGAATACCTGACCACTGTGACTGACCCTAAACAGAGAGTACACAGTGGCAGAATACCTGACCACTGTGACTGACCCTAAACACACAGAATACCTGACCACTGTGACTGACCCTAAACAGAGAGGACACAGTGGCAGAATACCTGACCACTGTGACTGACCCTAAACAGAGAGTACACAGTGGCAGAATACCTGACTGACCCTAAACAGAGAGTGGCAGAATACCTGACCACTGTGACTGACCCTAAACAGAGAGTGGCAGAATACCTGACCACTGTGACTGGCCCTAAACAGAGAGTACACAGTGGCAGAATACCTGACCACTGTGACTGACCCTAAACAGAGAGTACACAGTGGCAGAATACCTGACCACTGTGACTGACCCTAAACAGAGAGTACACAGTGGCAGAATACCTGACCACTGTGACTGGCCCTAAACAGAGAGTACAGAGTGGCAGAATACCTGACCACTGTGACTGACCCTAAACAGAGAGGACACAGTGGCAGAATACCTGACCACTGTGACTGACCCTAAACAGAGAGAACACAGTAGCAGAATACCTGACCACTGTGACTGACCCTAAACAGAGAGTACACAGTGGCAGAATACCTGACCACTGTAACTGACCCTAAACAGAGAGTGGCAGAATACCTGACCACTGTGACTGGCCCTAAACAGAGAGTACAGAGTGGCAGAATACCTGACCACTGTGACTGACCCTAAACAGAGAGTACACAGTGGCAGAATACCTGACCACTGTGACTGGCCCTAAACAGAGAGTACAGAGTGGCAGAATACCTGACCACTGTGACTGACCCTAAACAGAGAGTACAGAGTGGCAGAATACCTGACCACTGTGACTGACCCTAAACAGAGAGTACACAGTGGCAGAATACCTGACCACTGTGACTGACCCTAAACACACAGAATACCTGACCACTGTGACTGACCCTAAACAGAGAGGACACAGTGGCAGAATACCTGACCACTGTGACTGACCCTAAACAGAGAGTACACAGTGGCAGAATACCTGACTGACCCTAAACAGAGAGTGGCAGAATACCTGACCACTGTGACTGACCCTAAACAGAGAGTGGCAGAATACCTGACCACTGTGACTGGCCCTAAACAGAGAGTACACAGTGGCAGAATACCTGACCACTGTGACTGACCCTAAACAGAGAGTACACAGTGGCAGAATACCTGACCACTGTGACTGACCCTAAACAGAGAGTACACAGTGGCAGAATACATGACCACTGTGACTGACCCTAAACAGAGAGTGGCAGAATACCTGCCCACTGTGACTGACCCTAAACAGAGAGTGGCAGAATACCTGCCCACTGTGACTGACCCTAAACAGAGAGTGGCAGAATACCTGACCACTGTGACTGACCCTAAACAGAGAGTACACAGTGGCAGAATACCTGACCACTGTGACTGACCCTAAACAGAGAGTACACAGTGGCAGAATACCTGCCCACTGTGACTGACCCTAAACAGAGAGTACACAGTGGCAGAATACCTGACCACTGTGACTGACCCTAAACAGAGAGGACACAGTGGCAGAATACCTGACCACTGTGACTGGCCCTAAACAGAGAGTACACAGTGGCAGAATACCTGACCACTGTGACTGACCCTAAACAGAGAGTGGCAGAATACCTGACCACTGTGACTGACCCTAAACAGAGAGTGGCAGAGTACCTGACCACTGTGACTGACCCTAAACAGAGAGTGGCAGAATACCTGACCACTGTGACTGACCCTAAACAGAGAGTGGCAGAATACCTGACCACTGTGACTGACCCTAAACAGAGAGTACACAGTGGCAGAATACCTGACCACTGTGACTGACCCTAAACAGAGAGTGGCAGAATACCTGACCACTGTGACTGGCCCTAAACAGAGAGTACACAGTGGCAGAATACCTGACCACTGTGACTGCCCCAAAATAAAGGAAATCTTTGCCTATGTACAGACTTAGTCAGCAGAGCCTTGCTATTGAGAAAGGCCGCCATAGACAGACCTGGCTCTCAAGAGAAGACAGGCTACAGTATGTGCACACTGCCCACAAAATGAGGTGGAAACTGAGCTGCACGTCCTAACCTCCTATCAACACATATTTCCCTCAGATTACACAGATCCACAAAGGATTTGAAAACTAATCCAATTTTGATAAACTCCCGTACTGGGTGAAATTCCACAGTGTGACATCACAGCAGCAAGATGTGTGACCTGTTGCCACGAGAAAAGGGCAACCAGTGAAGAACAAACACCATTGTAAATACAACCCATATTTATGTTGATTTATTTTCCCTGTTTGTACTTCATTACAACACTGTGTATAGACAGAATATGACATTTTAAATGTCTTTTATTATTTTAGAAGTTACTGTACATTTTTTATTGTTTATTTCACTTCTGTATATTATCTACTTCACTTGCTTTGGCAATGTTAACATATGTTTCCCATGTCAATAAAGCCCTTGAATGTTTCTGTGTGTGCCGTGTGTGTTTGAGAGAGACAGAGAGAGAGAGAGCGAGAGAGAGAGAGAGAGAGAGACAGAGAGAGAGACAGAGAGAGAGAGAGAGAGAGAGACAGAGACAGAGAGAGAGACAGAGAGAGAGAGCCAGAGACAGAGAGAGAGACAGAGAGAGAGAGAGAGAGAGAGAGAGAGAGAGAGAGAGAGAGAGACAGAGAGAGAGAGAGAGAGAGAGAGAGACAGAGAGAGAGAGAGAGAGAGAGAGAGAGAGAGAGACAGAGAGAGAGACAGAGAGAGACAGAGAGAGAGAGAGAGAGAGAGAGAGAGAGAGAGAGAGAGAGAGAGAGAGAGAGAGAGAGAGAGAGAGAGAGAGAGAGAGAGAGAGAGAGAGAGAGAGAGAGAGAGAGAGAGAGAGAGAGAGACAGAGAGAGAGAGAGAGAGAGAGAGAGTTTTCATCAGTTTTCTCCTCACCTCACTCTGTTTATTGATTTGAGTAAACCTCCCCTCCTCACCATTTCCTCCTTTCCCTCGTATTCACCCTGTTTAGTTGTCTGTCTCGCTGGGATAGTTGTTGTGAGGCTGGTTGTTGTGAAGCTGGTTGTTGTGAGGCTGGTTGTTGTGAAGCTGGTTGTTGTGAGTCTGGTTGTTGTGAGGCTGGTTGTTGTGAGGCTGGTTGTTGTGAGGCTGGTTGTTGTGAGGCTGGTTGTTGTGAAGCTGGTTGTTGTGAAGCTGGTTGTTGTGAGGCTGGTTGTTGTGAAGCTGGTTGTTGTGAGGCTGGTTGTTGTGAAGCTGGTTGTTGTGAGGCTGGTTGTTGTGAGGCTGGTTGTTGTGAAGCTGTTTGTTGTGAGGCTGGTTGTTGTGAGGCTGGTTGTTGTGAAGCTGGTTGTTGTGAAGCTGGTTGTTGTGAAGCTGGTTGTTGTGAGGCTGGTTGTTGTGAGGCTGGTTGTTGTGAAGCTGGTTGTTGTGAGGCTGGTTGTTGTGAAGCTGGTTGTTGTGAAGCTGGTTGTTGTGAAGCTGGTTGTTGTGAGGCTGGTTGTTGTGAGGCTGGTTGTTGTGAGGCTGGTTGTTGTGAGGCTGGTTGTTGTGAGGCTGGTTGTTGTGAGGCTGGTTGTTGTGAAGCTGGTTGTTGTGAAGCTGGTTGTTGTGAAGCTGGTTGTTGTGAAGCTGGTTGTTGTGAGGCTGGTTGTTGTGAGGCTGGTTGTTGTGAAGCTGGTTGTTGTGAGGCTGGTTGTTGTGAAGCTGGTTGTTGTGAAGCTGGTTGTTGTGAAGCTGGTTGTTGTGAGGCTGGTTGTTGTGAGGCTGGTTGTTGTGAGGCTGGTTGTTGTGAGGCTGGTTGTTGTGAGGCTGGTTGTTGTGAGGCTGGTTGTTGTGAGGCTGGTTGTTGTGAAGCTGGTTGTTGTGAAGCTGGTTGTTGTGAGGCTGGTTGTTGTGAGGCTGGTTGTTGTGAAGCTGTTTGTTGTGAGGCTGGTTGTTGTGAAGCTGGTTGTTGTGAGTGGTTGTTGTGAAGCTGGTTGTTGTGAAGCTGGTTGTTGTGAGTGGTTGTTGTGAAGCTGGTTGTTGTGAGGCTGGTTGTTGTGAAGCTGGTTGTTGTGAAGCTGGTTGTTGTGAGTGGTTGTTGTGAAGCTGGTTGTTGTGAGGCTGTTTGTTGTGAGGCTGGTTGTTGTGAAGCTGGTTGTTGTGATGCTGGTTGTTGTGATGCTGGTTGTTGTGAGGCTGGTTGTTGTGAGGCTGGTTGTTGTGAGGCTGGTTGTTGTGAAGCTGGTTGTTGTGAAGCTGGTTGTTGTGAGGCTGTTTGTTGTGAGGCTGTTTGTTGTGAGGCTGGTTGTTGTGAAGCTGGTTGTTGTGAAGCTGGTTGTTGTGAAGCTGGTTGTTGTGAGGCTGGTTGTTGTGAGTGGTTGTTGTGAAGCTGGTTGTTGTGAAGCTGGTTGTTGTGAAGCTGGTTGTTGTGAGGCTGGTTGTTGTGAAGCTGGTTGTTGTGAGTCTGTTTGTTGTGAAGCTGGTTGTTGTGAGTCTGTTTGTTGTGAAGCTGGTTGTTGTGAAGCTGGTTGTTTTGAGGCTGGTTGTTGTGAGGCTGGTTGTTGTGAGGCTGGTTGTTGTGAGGCTGGTTGTTGTGAAGCTGGTTGTTGTGAGGCTGGTTGTTGTGAGGCTGGTTGTTGTGAGGCTGGTTGTTGTGAAGCTGGTTGTTGTGAAGCTGGTTGTTGTGAGGCTGGTTGTTGTGAAGCTGGTTGTTGTGAGGCTGTTTGTTGTGAGGCTGGTTGTTGTGAAGCTGGTTGTTGTGAAGCTGGTTGTTGTGAAGCTGGTTGTTTTGAGGCTGGTTGTTGTGAGGCTGGTTGTTGTGAAGCTGGTTGTTGTGAAGCTGGTTATTGTGAGGCTGGTTGTTGTGAGGCTGGTTGTTGTGAGTCTGGTTGTTGTGAAGCTGGTTGTTGTGAAGCTGGTTGTTGTGAAGCTGGTTGTTTTGAGGCTGGTTGTTGTGAGGCTGGTTGTTGTGAAGCTGGTTGTTGTGAAGCTGGTTGTTGTGAGGCTGGTTGTTGTGAGGCTGGTTGTTGTGAGGCTGGTTGTTGTGAAGCTGGTTGTTGTGAAGCTGGTTGTTGTGAGGCTGGTTGTTGTGAGGCTGGTTGTTGTGAAGCTGGTTGTTGTGAGGCTGGTTGTTGTGAGGCTGGTTGTTGTGAAGCTGGTTGTTGTGAGTCTGGTTGTTGTGAGGCTGGTTGTTGTGAGGCTGGTTGTTGTGAAGCTGGTTGTTGTGTGGCTGTGTAAGGGTTTTCTTGAGGTGAAGGAGAGGCGGACCAAAAACGCAGCGTGGTGGTTATTCATGGTTCTTTAATACAGACTCTATACATGAATAAACTAACAAAACAAGAAATGTGAAAAACCAAAACAGCCCTATCTGGTGCAAAACACAGAGACAGGAACAATCACCCACAAACACACAGTGAAACCCAGGCTACCTAAGTATGATTCTCAATCAGAGACAACTAATGACACCTGCCTCTGATTGAGAACCATACTAGGCCGAAACATAGAAATACCCAAATGATAGAAAAACAAACATAGACTGCCCACCCCAACTCACGCCCTGACCATACTAACTAAATACAAAACACAGGAAATAAAGGTCAGAACGTGACAGACTGTGTGTATATTTATCTCTGTTTAATGTTCTGTTACCACCCTCTTGCTAATGACCAACGATCATGTTGTGAAGCTCCGCAGAAAGAACCAAACAAAGACTGAAACACAAACAGAAAGTAACGAAATATCAACACACACATTACTATAAACTGATATCAACACACACATTACTATAAACTGATATCAACACACACATTACTATAAACTGATATCAACACACACATTACTATAAACTGATATCAACACACACATTACTATAAACTGATATCAACACACACATTACTATAAACTGATATCAACACACACATTACTATAAACTGATATCAACACACACATTACTATAAACTGATATCAACACACACACACATTACTATAAACTGATATCAACACACACACATTACTATAAACTGATATCAACACACACATTACTATAAACTGATATCAACACACACACATTACTATAAACTGATATCAACACACACACATGACTATAAACTGATATCAACACACACATTACTATAAACTGATATCAACACACACACATTACTATAAACTGATATCAACACACACATTACTATAAACTGATATCAACACACACACATTACTATAAACTGATATCAACACACACATTACTATAAACTGATATCAACACACACATTACTATAAACTGATATCAACACACACATTACTATAAACTGATATCAACACACACATTACTATAAACTGATATCAACACACACATTACTATAAACTGATATCAACACACACATTACTATAAACTGATATCAACACACACACATTACTATAAACTGATATCAACACACACATTACTATAAACTGATATCAACACACACACATTACTATAAACTGATATCACACACACATTACTATAAACTGATATCAACACACACATTACTATAAACTGATATCAACACACACATTACTATAAACTGATATCAACACACACACATTACTATAAACTGATATCAACACACACATTACTATAAACTGATATCAACACACACATTACTATAAACTGATATCAACACACACATTACTATAAACTGATATCAACACACACATTACTATAAACTGATATCAACACACACATTACTATAAACTGATATCAACACACACACATTACTATAAACTGATATCAACACACACATTACTATAAACTGATATCAACACACACATTACTATAAACTGATATCAACACACACATTACTATAAACTGATATCAACACACACATTACTATAAACTGATATCAACACACACATTACTATAAACTGATATCAACACACACATTACTATAAACTGATATCAACACACACATTACTATAAACTGATATCAACACACACATTACTATAAACTGATATCAACACACACATTACTATAAACTGATATCAACACACACACATTACTATAAACTGATATCAACACACACATTACTATAAACTGATATCAACACACACATTACTATAAACTGATATCAACACACACATTACTATAAACTGATATCAACACACACATTACTATAAACTGATATCAACACACACACATGACTATAAACTGATATCAACACACACATTACTATAAACTGATATCAACACACACATTACTATAAACTGATATCAACACACACATTACTATAAACTGATATCAACACACACATTACTATAAACTGATATCAACACACACATTACTATAAACTGATATCAACACACACACATTACTATAAACTGATATCAACACACACATTACTATAAACTGATATCAACACACACATTACTATAAACTGATATCAACACACACATGACTATAAACTGACACAATCTGATGGTTGTAACAGCCAGAGAACTAATGGTTATCAAACATTGGGAACAAACACCAGGTCCATGGTGCTGAGGGAACAAACACCAGGTCCATGGTGCTGAGGAACAAACAGCAGGTCCATGGTGCTGAGGAACAAACACCAGGTCCATGGTGCTGAGGAACAGGGAACAAACACCAGGTCCATGGTGCTGAGGGAACAAACACCAGGTCCATGGTGCTGAGGGAACAAACACCAGGTCCATGGTGCTGAGGAACAAACACCAGGTCCATGGTGCTGAGGGAACAAACACCAGGTCCATGGTGCTGAGGAACAAACACCAGGTCCATGGGGCTGAGGGAACAAACACCAGGTCCATGGTGCTGAGGGAACAGAGAACAAACACCAGGTCCATGGTGCTGAGGGAACAAACACCAGGTCCATGGTGCTGAGGGAACAAACACCAGGTCCATGGTGCTGAGGGAACAAACAGCAGGTCCATGGTGCTGAGGGAACAAACACCAGGTCCATGGTGCTGAGGAACAAACACCAGGTCCATGGTGCTAAGGGAACAAACACCAGGTCCATGGTGCTGAGGGAACAAACAGCAGGTCCATGGTGCTGAGGGAACAAACACCAGGTCCATGGTGCTGAGGAACAAACACCAGGTCCATGGTGCTAAGGGAACAAACACCAGGTCCATGGTGCTGAGGGAACAAACACCAGGTCCATGGTGCTGAGGGAACAAACAGCAGGTCCATGGTGCTGAGGGAACAAACACCAGGTCCATGGTGCTGAGGAACAAACACCAGGTCCATGGTGCTAAGGAACAAACACCAGGTCCATGGTGCTAAGGGAACAAACACCAGGTCCATGGTGCTGAGGGAACAAACACCAGGTCCATGGTGCTGAGGAACAAACACCAGGTCCATGGTGCTGAGGGAACAGGGAACAAACACCAGGTCCATGGTGCTGAGGGAACAAACACCAGGTCCATGGTGCTGAGGGAACAAACACCAGGTCCATGGTGCTGAGGGAACAAACACCAGGTCCATGGTGCTGAGGGAACAAACACCAGGTCCATGGTGCTGAGGGAACAGGGAACAAACAGCAGGTCCATGGTGCTGAGGGAACAAACACCAGGTCCATGGTGCTGAGGGAACAAACACCAGGTCCATGGTGCTGAGGGAACAAACAGCAGGTCCATGGTGCTGAGGGAACAAACACCAGGTCCATGGTGCTGAGGGAACAAACACCAGGTCCATGGTGCTGAGGGAACAAACAGCAGGTCCATGGTGCTGAGGGAACAAACACCAGGTCCATGGTGCTGAGGGAACAAACACCAGGTCCATGGTGCTGAGGAACAAACACCAGGTCCATGGTGCTGAGGAACAAACACCAGGTCCATGGGGCTGAGGGAACAAACACCAGGTCCATGGTGCTGAGGAACAAACACCAGGTCCATGGTGCTGAGGAACAAACACCACTGAGGGAACAAACACCAGGTCCATGGTGCTGAGGAACAGGGAACAAACAGCAGGTCCATGGTGCTGAGGGAACAAACACCAGGTCCATGGTGCTGAGGGAACAAACACCAGGTCCATGGTGCTGAGGGAACAAACACCAGGTCCATGGTGCTGAGGGAACAAACAGCAGGTCCATGGTGCTGAGGGAACAAACACCAGGTCCATGGTGCTGAGGGAACAAACACCAGGTCCATGGTGCTAAGGGAACAAACACCAGGTCCATGGTGCTGAGGGGAACAAACACCACTGAGGAACAAACACCAGGTCCATGGTGCTGAGGAACAGGAACAAACACCAGGTCCATGGTGCTGAGGGAACAAACACCAGGTCCATGGTGCTGAGGGAACAAACAGCAGGTCCATGGTGCTGAGGGAACAAACACCAGGTCCATGGTGCTGAGGGAACAAACACCAGGTCCATGGTGCTGACGGAACAAACAGCAGGTCCATGGTGCTGAGGAACAAACAGCAGGTCCATGGTGCTGAGGGAACAAACACCAGGTCCATGGTGCTGAGGGAACAAACACCAGGTCCATGGTGCTGAGGGAACAAACACCAGGTCCATGGTGCTGAGGGAACAAACACCAGGTCCATGGTGCTGAGGGAACAAACAGCAGGTCCATGGTGCTGAGGGAACAAACACCAGGTCCATGGTGCTGAGGGAACAAACACCAGGTCCATGGTGCTGAGGGAACAAACACCAGGTCCATGGTGCTGAGGGAACAAACACCAGGTCCATGGTGCTGAGGGAACAAACACCAGGTCCATGGTGCTGAGGGGAACAGAGAACAAACAGCAGGTCCATGATGCTGAGGAACAAACACCAGGTCCATGGTGCTGAGGGAACAAACAGCAGGTCCATGGTGCTGAGGAACAGGGAACAAACACCAGGTCCATGGTGCTGAGGGAACAGGGAACAAACACCAGGTCCATGGTGCTGAGGGAACAAACACCAGGTCCATGGTGCTGAGGAACAAACAGCAGGTCCATGGTGCTGAGGGAACAGAGAACAAACAGCAGGTCCATGGTGCTGAGGGAACAAACACCAGGTCCATGGTGCTGAGGGAACAAACAGCAGGTCCATGGTGCTGAGGAACAGGAACAAACACCAGGTCCATGGTGCTGAGGGAACAAACAGCAGGTCCATGGTGCTGAGGGAACAAACACCAGGTCCATGGTGCTGAGGAACAAACACCAGGTCCATGGTGCTGAGGGAACAAACAGCAGGTCCGTGGTGCTGAGGGAACAAACAGCAGGTCCATGGTGCTGAGGGAACAAACACCAGGTCCATGGTGCTGAAGGAACAAACACCAGGTCCATGGTGCTGAGAGAACAAACACCAGGTCCATGGTGCTGAGGGAACAAACAGCAGGTCCATGGTGCTGAGGGAACAAAGAGCAGGTCCATGGTGCTGAGGAACAAACACCAGGTCCATGGTGCTGAGGGAACAAACACCAGGTCCATGGTGCTGAGGAACAAACACCAGGTCCATGGTGCTGAGGAACAAACACCACTGAGGAACAAACACCAGGTCCATGGTGCTGAGGGAACAGGGAACAAACACCAGGTCCATGGTGCTGAGGGAACAAACAGCAGGTCCATGGTGCTGAGGGAACAAACACCAGGTCCATGGAGCTGAGGGAACAAACACCAGGTCCATGGTGCTGAGGGAACAAACAGCAGGTCCATGGTGCTGAGGGAACAAACACCAGGTCCATGGTGCTGAGGGAACAAACACCAGGTCCATGGTGCTGAGGGAACAAACAGCAGGTCCATGGTGCTGAGGGAACAAACACCAGGTCCATGGTGCTGAGGGAACAGAGAACAAACACCAGGTCCATGGTGCTGAGGGAACAAACACCAGGTCCATGGTGCTGAGGGAACAAACAGCAGGTCCATGGTGCTGAGGGAACAAACACCAGGTCCATGGTGCTGAGGAACAAACACCAGGTCCATGGTGCTGGGAACAAACACCAGGTCCATGGTGCTGAGGAACAAACACCACTGAGGAACAAACACCAGGTCCATGGTGCTGAGGGAACAGGGAACAAACACCAGGTCCATGGTGCTGGGAACAAACACCAGGTCCATGGTGCTGAGGGAACAGAGAACAAACACCAGGTCCATGGTGCTGAGGGAACAAACACCAGGTCCATGGTGCTGAGGGAACAGAGAACAAACAGCAGGTCCATGGTGCTGAGGGAACAAACACCAGGTCCATGGTGCTGGGGAACAAACAGCAGGTCCATGGTGCTGGGAACAGAGAACAAACACCAGGTCCATGGTGCTGAGGGAACAAACAGCAGGTCCATGGTGCTGAGGGAACAAACACCAGGTCCATGGTGCTGAGGAACAGGGAACAAACACCAGGTCCATGGTGCTGAGGGAACAAACAGCAGGTCCATGGTGCTGAGGAACAAACACCAGGTCCATGGTGCTGAGGGAACAAACACCAGGTCCATGGTGCTGAGGGAACAAACACCAGGTCCATGGTGCTGAGGGAACAAACACCAGGTCCATGGTGCTGAGGAACAAACACCAGGTCCATGGTGCTGAGGGAACAAACACCAGGTCCATGGTGCTGAGGGAACAAACACCAGGTCCATGGTGCTGAGGGAACAGAGAACAAACACCAGGTCCATGGTGCTGAGGGAACAAACACCAGGTCCATGGTGCTGAGGAACAGAGAACAAACAGCAGGTCCATGGTGCTGAGGGAACAAACACCAGGTCCATGGTGCTGAGGGAACAAACAGCAGGTCCATGGTGCTGAGGGAACAGGAACAAACAGCAGGTCCATGGTGCTGAGGGAACAAACACCAGGTCCATGGTGCTGAGGAACAAACACCAGGTCCATGGTGCTGAGGGAACAAACACCAGGTCCATGGTGCTGAGGGAACAAACACCAGGTCCATGGTGCTGAGGGGAACAAACAGCAGGTCCATGGTGCTGAGGAACAAACACCAGGTCCATGGTGCTGGGGAACAAACAGTGCTGAGGGAACAAACACCAGGTCCATGGTGCTGAGGAACAAACAGCAGGTCCATGGAGCACTGCTCAGGCCTGTTCTACTACATGTACTACGGTAGAGCACTGCTCAGGCCTGTTCTACTACATGTACTACGGTAGAGCACTGCTCAGGCCTGTTCTACTACGGTAGAGCCCTGCTCAGGCCTGTTCTACTACATGTACTACGGTAGAGCGCTGCTCAGGCCTGTTCTACTACATGTACTACGGTAGAGCGCTGCCCCAGGCCTGTTCTACTACATGTACTACGGTAGAGCGCTGCCCCAGGCCTGTTCTACTACAGGTACTATGGTAGAGCACTGCTCAGGCCTGTTCTACTACATGTACTACGGTAGAGCGCTGCCCAGGCCTGTTCTACTACATGTACTACGGTAGAGCGCTGCTCAGACCTGTTCTACTACATGTACTACGGTAGAGTGCTGCTCAGGCCTGTTCTACTACATGTACTACGGTAGAGCGCTGCTCAGGCCTGTTCTACTACATGTACTACGGTAGAGCCCTGCTCAGGCCTGTTCTACTGCATGTACTACGGTAGAGCACTGCTCAGGCCTGTTCTACTACATGTACTATGGTAGAGCACTGCTCAGGCCTGTTCTACTACATGTACTACGGTAGAGCACTGCTCAGGCCTGTTCTACTACATGTACTACGGTAGAGCCCTGCTCAGGCCTGTTCTACTACATGTACTACGGTAGAGCACTGCTCAGGCCTGTTCTACTACATGTACTACGGTAGAGCACTGCCCAGGCCTGTTCTACTACATGTACTACGGTAGAGCACTGCTCAGGCCTGTTCTACTACATGTACTACGGTAGAGCGCTGCTCAGGCCTGTTCTACTACATGTACTACGGTAGAGCGCTGTTCAGGCCTGTTCTACTACATGTACTACTGTAGAGCACTGCTCAGGCCTGTTCTACTACATGTACTACGGTAGAGCGCTGCTCAGGCCTGTTCTACTACATGTACTACGGTAGAGCGCTGCTCAGGCCTGTTCTACTACATGTACTACGGTAGAGCGCTGCTCAGGCCTGTTCTACTACATGTACTACGGTAGAGCACTGCTCAGGCCTGTTCTACTACATGTACTACGGTAGAGCGCTGCTCAGGCCTGTTCTACTACATGTACTACGGTAGAGCGCTGCCCAGGCCTGTTCTGCTACATGTACTACGGTAGAGCCCTGCTCAGGCCTGTTCTACTACATGTACTACGGTAGAGCCATGCCCAGGCCTGTTCTACTACATGTACTACGGTAGAGCCCTGCTCAGGCCTGTTCTACTACATGTACTACGGTAGAGCCATGCCCAGGCCTGTTCTACTACATGTACTACGGTAGAGCACTGCTCAGGCCTGTTCTACTACATGTACTACGGTAGAGCGCTGCTCAGGCCTGTTCTACTACATGTACTACTGTAGAGCGCTGCTCAGGCCTGTTCTACTACATGTACTACAGTAGAGCACTGCTCAGGCCTGTTCTACTACATGTACTACGGTAGAGCACTGCTCAGGCCTGTTCTACTACGGTAGAGCGCTGCTCAGGCCTGTTCTACTACATGTACTACGGTAGAGCTCTGCTCAGGCCTGTTCTACTACATGTACTACGGTAGAGCGCTGCTCAGGCCTGTTCTACTACATGTACTACGGTAGAGCGCTGCCCAGGCCTGTTCTACTACATGTACTACGGTAGAGCGCTGCCCAGGCCTGTTCTACTACATGTACTACGGTAGAGCGCTGCTCAGGCCTGTTCTACTACATGTACTACGGTAGAGCGCTGCTCAGGCCTGTTCTACTACATGTACTACAGTAGAGCTCTGTTCAGGCCTGTTCTACTACATGTACTACGGTAGAGCACTGCTCAGGCCTGTTCTACTACATGTACTACGGTAGAGCGCTGCTCAGACCTGTTCTACTACATGTACTACGGTAGAGCACTGCTCAGACCTGTTCTACTACATGTACTACGGTAGAGCGCTGCTCAGGCCTGTTCTACTACATGTACTACGGTAGAGCGCTGCTCAGGCCTGTTCTACTACATGTACTACGGTAGAGCACTGCTCAGACCTGTTCTACTACATGTACTACAGTAGAGCACTGCTCAGGCCTGTTCTACTACATGTACTACGGTAGAGCGCTGCTCAGGCCTGTTCTACTACATGTACTACGGTAGAGCCATGCCCAGGCCTGTTCTACTACATGTACTACGGTAGAGCGCTGCTCAGGCCTGTTCTACTACATGTACTACGGTAGAGCTCTGCTCAGGCCTGTTCTACTACATGTACTACGGTAGAGCGCTGCTCAGGCCTGTTCTACTACGGTAGAGCTCTGCTCAGGCCTGTTCTACTACATGTACTACGGTAGAGCACTGCTCAGGCCTGTTCTACTACATGTACTACGGTAGAGCGCTGCTCAGGCCTGTTCTACTACATGTACTACGGTAGAGCGCTGCTCAGGCCTGTTCTACTACATGTACTACGGTAGAGCCATGCCCAGGCCTGTTCTACTACATGTACTACAGTAGAGCACTGCTCAGGCCTGTTCTACTACATGTACTACAGTAGAGCACTGCTCAGGCCTGTTCTACTACATGTACTACGGTAGAGCACTGCTCAGGCCTGTTCTACTACATGTACTACAGGTAGAGTGCTGCTCAGGCCTGTTCTACTACAGTAGAGCACTGCTCAGGCCTGCAGCCTGTAATCTAGCTGACCTCTGTCTCTTATGTTCCAGCCTTTCCACTGGCTGCTGTCCAGACCATAGAGATAGAGACAGGATGTTGATGGTTGTAACCCCTTTGAGCATATGGACGTTGCCTTTTGAGGGCTTCCAGCCTTTTAAAGTAGTCAACTGGGTGAGGATTCCTATAGGTTGGGAGTGATCAGCCAATGATCAGAGCATTGTTTTCTTCTTCAAATTGGGTTGCTTACGACTTGGAAATGGCTTTAAGCTATATCACAGCCATCTAGTGGTTATGATAGAGCTAGCAAGAAAGGCATTTCACTGCACTTGTGCATGTAACATTAAAACTTCGATTGGATTTGAAAACTGAACTTGAAACAACAAATGAATGACAAGATTTGGTTCAGGACTCCAGCACTGCAGGTGGCGGTACATCACCAATATTAGCTTTATGTATTTAAAAAAGACTACTTTAAAATGGAGATAGCGTCAATGGTGCTGCTCATGCTGTCACAGATGCCTTTATGGTAAAGATACAAAATGAGTCCTCTATAAGGGATCGATGGCCATGCTGGCCTCTTCCTTCCCATCTTCCTCCCCTCTCCCCTACCTCTCTTCCTCTCCCTACCTCTCTTCCTCTCCCTTCCTCTCTCCTCTCCCTTCCTCTCCCTTCCTCTCTCCTCTCCCTTCCTCTCTCTTCCTCTCTCCCTCTCCCTTCCTCTCTCCTCTCCCTTCCTCTCTCCTCTCCCTTCCACTCTCCTCTCCCTTCCTTTCTCCTCTCCCTCCCCTCTCCTCTCCCTTCCTCTCTTCCTCTCCCTTCCTCTCTCCTCTCCCTTCCTCTCTCCTCTCCCTTCCTCTCTCCTCTCCCTTCCTCTCCATTCCTCTCTCCTGTCCCTTCCTCTCTCCTCTCCCTTCCTCTCTCCTCTCTCCTTTCTGCTCTCCTCTCCCTTCCTCTCTCCTCTCCCTTCCACTCTCCTCTCTTCCTCTCTCCCTTCCTCTCTCCTCTTCCTTCCTCTCCCTTCCTCTCTCCTCTCCTTCCTCTCCCTTCCTCTCTCCTCTCCCTTCCTCTATCCTCTCCCTTCCTGGGGTGGGGCTGGGGAGCAGGGTGAGAAGAGTGGGAAGGGGGTTAAGGTGGGGCTGGAGTGAAGAGTGGGAAGGGGGGTTAGTGGGGCTGGGTGAGAAGAGTGGGAAGGGAGGGTAGGGGTGGGGCTGGGGGGCAGGGTGAGAAGAGTGGAGAGGGAGGGTAGGGTGGGGCTGGGGCAGGGTGAGAATAGTGGGAAGGGGGTTAGGTGGGGCTGGGGGGCTGGGTGAGGAGAGTGGGCAGAGGAGTTAGGGTTCAGTTGGGGCTGGAGAGAGAGGGAGAGGTGACAGAGAGGGAGAGAAGGTTGGGGCTAGCAGAATGGACTTCTCTAGGGCATACATTTTTTCAACATGTCTTCGAAGTGAGATGTTGAATGTAGTTATTACTGGAAGCTGCTGTTTCTGGTCTGCTGACCTGACACACACACACACACACACACACACACACACACACACACACACACACACACACACACACACACACACACACACACACACACACACACAAATAGACAACCAGTCTAACCAGTCCTGATAGATACCAGTAGAGTCCTGATAGATACCAGTAGAGTCCTGATAGATACCAGCAGAGTCCTGATAGATACCAGCAGAGTCCTGATAGATACCAGTAGAGTCCTGATAGATACCAGTAGAGTCCTGATTGATACCAGTAGAGTCCTGATTGATACCAGTAGAGTCCTGATTGATACCAGTAGAGTCCTGATAGATGCCAGTAGAGTCCTGATTGATACCAGTAGAGTCCTGATAGATGCCAGTAGAGTCTGATAGATGCCAGTAGAGTCCTGATAGATACCAGCAGAGTCCTGATAGATACCAGTAGAGTCCTGATAGATACCAGCAGAGTCCTGATAGATACCAGTAGAGTCCTGATAGATACCAGCAGAGTCCTGATAGATACCAGCAGAGTCCTGATAGATACCAGTAGAGTCTGATAGATACCAGTAGAGTCTGATTGATACCAGTAGAGTCTGATTGATACCAGTAGAGTCCTGATAGATGCCAGTAGAGTCCTGATTGATACCAGTAGAGTCCTGATAGATGCCAGTAGAGTCCTGTTAGATGCAGGTAGAGTCCTGTTAGATACCAGTAGAGTCCTGATAGATACCAGTAAGTCCTAGTAGATACCAGTAGGTCTGATAGATACCAGTAAGAGTCCTGATGAATGCCAGTAAGAGTCTGATAGATACCAGTAGAGTCCTGATAGATGCCAGTAGAGTCCTGATAGATACCAGCAGAGTCACAATGAGCCACCAGTAGAGTACTGATAGATACCAGCAGAGTCTAGATTGATACCAGCAAGAGTCTGATAGATACCAGCAGTCTGATAGATACCAGTAGAGTTACAATGATACCAGTAGAGTCTGATAGATACCAGCAGAGTCCTGATTGATACCAGCAGAGTCCTGATTGATACCAGTAGAGTCCTGATTGATACCAGCAGAGTCCTGATAGATACCAGTAGAGTCCTGATAGATAGCAGTAGAGTCCTGATAGATACCAGCAGAGTCCTGATAGATACCAGCAGAGTCCTGATTGATACCAGCAGAGTCCTGATTGATACCAGCAGAGTCCTGATAGATACCAGTAGAGTCATGAGTGATACAAGTGGAGTCCTGGATGT
>NW_026289301.1:0-594 GCF_023373465.1 Oncorhynchus keta
TTGTGGACAGTTTTCCATAGTTGCAACACTGAAATTCAGAAAAAAAAATGTGTTTTTCCATAAACAAGCTCTAAATCATGTTTGATGCACTCTAGATGTCCAATTTTTGCTGTGCTGTCTATTTGAGATGAAATGAACATTGTGGACAGTTTTCAGCAAGTTGCAACACTGAAATACAGAAAAAACGTTTTTCCATAAACAAGCTCTAAATCATGTTTGATGCACTCTGGATGTCCAATTTTTGCTGTGTTGTCTATTTGAGATGAAATGAACATTGTGGACAGTTTTCCGCAAGTTGCAACACTGAAATACAGAAAAACGTTTTTTCCATAAACAAGCTCTAAATCATGTTTGATGCACTCTAGATGTCCAATTTTAGCTGTGCTGTTCATTTGAGATGAAATGAACATTGTGGACAGTTTTCCGTAAGTTGCAACACTGAAATACAGAAAAATGTTTTTTCCATAAAACAAGCTCTAAATCATGTTTGATGCACTCTGGATGTCCAATTTTTGCTGTGCTTATCATTTGAGATGAAATGAACATTGTGGACAGTTTTCAGCAAATTGCACGACACTGAAATACAGAAAAAAC
>NW_026289302.1:0-7653 GCF_023373465.1 Oncorhynchus keta
TAAGGGGCAGAACAGACAGATTTTCACCTTGGTCTTTACATTTCTCTACATTACATTTAAGTCATTTAGCAGACGCTCTTATCCAGAGCGACTTACAAATTGGTGCATTCACCTTATGACATCCAGTGGAACAGCCACTTTACAATAGTGCATCTAAATCTTTTAAGGGGGGTGAGAAGATTACTTCTTATCCTATCCCTAGGTATTCCTTAAAGAGGTAGGTTTCAGGTGTCTCCGAAGGTGGTGATTGACTCCGCTGTCCTGGCGTCGTGAGGGAGTTTGTTCCACCATTGGGAGGCCAGAGCAGCGAACAGTTTTGACTGGGCTGAGCGGGAAACTGTACTTCCTCAGTGGTAGGGAGGCGCGCAGGCCAGAGGTGGATGAACGGGTGCCCTTGTTTGGGTGTAGGGCCTGATCAGAGCCTGGAGGTACTGAGGTGCCGTTCCCTCACAGCTCCGTAGGCAAGCACCATGGTCTTGTAGCGGATGCGAGCTTCAACTGGAAGCCAGTGGAGAGAGCGGAGGAGCGGGGTGACGTGGAGAGAACTTGGGAAGGTTGAACACCAGATGGGCTGCGGCGTTCTGGATGAGTTGTAGGGTTTAATGGCACAGGCAGGAGCCCAGCCAACAGCGCAGTTGCAGTAATCCAGACGGGAGATGACAAGTGCCTGGATTAGGACCTGCGCTGCTTCCTGTGTGAGGCAGGGTCGTACTCTCTGCGGATGTTGTAGAGCATGAACCTACAGGAACGGGCCACCGCCTTGATGTTAGTTGAGAACGACAGGGTGTTGTCCAGGATCACGCCAAGGTTCTTAGCGCTCTGGGAGGAGGACACAATGGAGTTGTCAACCGTGATGGCGAGATCATGGAACGGGCAGTCCTTCTCCCGGGAGGAAGAGCAGCTCCGTCTTGCCGAGGTTCAGCTGAGGTGGTGATCCGTCATCCACACTGATATGTCTGCCAGACATGCAGAGATGCGATTCGCCACCTGGTCATCAGAAGGGGAAAGGAGAAGATTAATTGTGTGTCGTCTGCATAGCAATGATAGGAGAGACCATGTGAGGTTATGACAGAGCCAAGTGACTTGGTGTATAGCGAGAATAGGAGAGGGCCTAGAACAGAGCCCTGGGGGACACCAGTGGTGAGAGCGCGTGGTGAGGAGACAGATTCTCGCCACGCCACCTGGTAGGAGCGACCTGTCAGGTAGGACGCAATCCAAGCGTGGGCCACGCCGGAGATGCCCAACTCGGAGAGGGTGGAGAGGGAGGATCTGATGGTTCACAGTATCGAAGGCAGCCGATAGGTCTAGAAGGATGAGAGCAGAGGAGAGAGAGTTAGCTTTAGCAGTGCGGAGCGCCTCCGTGATACAGAGAAGAGCAGTCTCAGTTGAATGACTAGTCTTGAAACCTGACTGATTTGGATCAAGAAGGTCATTCTGAGAGAGATAGCGGGAGAGCTGGCCAGGGACGGCACGTTCAAGAGTTTTGGAGAGAAAAGAAAGAAGGGATACTGGTCTGTAGTTGTTGACATCGGAGGGATCGAGTGTAGGTTTTTCAGAAGGGTGCAACTCTCGCTCTCTTGAAGACGGAAGGGACGTAGCCAGCGGTCAGGGATGAGTTGATGAGCGAGGTGAGGTAAGGGAGAAGGTCTCCGGGAAATGGTCTGGAGAAGAGAGGAGGGGATAGGGTCAAGCGGGCAGGTTGTTGGGCGGCCGGCCGTCACAAGACGCGAGATTTCATCTGGAGAGAGAGGGGAGAAAGAGGTCAGAGCACAGGGTAGGGCAGTGTGTGAGCAGAACCAGCGGTGTCGTTTGACTTTGCAAACGAGGATCGGATGTCCTCAACCTTTTCAAAATGGTTGACGAAGTCATCTGCAGAGAGGGAGGAGGAGGGGGAGGAGGATTCAGGAGGGAGGAGAAGGTGGCAAAGAGCTTCCTAGGGTTAGAGGCAGATGCTTGGAATTTAGAGTGGTAGAAAGTGGCTTTAGCAGCAGAGACAGAGGAGGAAAATGTAGAGAGGAGGGAGTGAAAGGATGCCAGGTCCGCAGGGAGGCAGTTTTCCTCCATTTCCGCTCGGCTGCCCGGAGCCCTGTTCTGTGAGCTCGCAATGAGTCGCCGAGCCACGGAGCGGGAGGGGAGGACCGAGCCGGCCTGGAGGATAGGGGACATAGGAGAGTCAAAGGATGCAGAAAGGGAGGAGAGGGTTGAGGAGGCAGAATCAGGAGATAGGTTGGAGAAGGTTTGAGCAGAGGGAAGAGATGATAGGGATGGAAGAGGAGAGAGTAGCGGGGGAGAGAGAGCGAAGGTTGGGACGGCGCGATACCATCCGAGTAGGGGCAGTGGGAAGTGTTGGATGAGAGCGAGAGGGAAAAGGATACAAGGTAGTGGTCGGAGACTTGGAGGGAGTTGCAATGAGGTTAGTGGAAGAACAGCATCTAGTAAAGATGAGGTCGAGCGTATTGCCTGCCTTGTGAGTAGGGGGGAAGGTGAGAGGGGGGTGAGGTCAAAAGAGGAGAGGAGTGGAAAGAAGGAGGCAGAGAGGAATGAGTCAAAGGTAGACGTGGGGAGGTTAAAGTCGCCCAGAACTGTGAGAGGTGAGCCGTCCTCAGGAAAGGAGCTTATCAAGGCATCAAGCTCATTGATGAACTCTCCGAGGGAACCTGGAGGGCGATAAAATGATAAGGATGTTAAGCTTGAAAGGGCTGGTAACTGTGACAGCATGGAATTCAAAGGAGGAGATAGACAGATGGGTAAGGGAGAAAGAGAGAATGACCACTTGGGAGAGATGAGGATCCCGGTGCCACCACCCGCTGATCAGAAGCTCTCGGGTTGTGCGAGAACACGTGCGGACGAAGAGAGAGCAGTAGGAGTAGCATGTTATCTGTGGTGATCCATGTTTCCGTCAGTGCCAAGAAGTCGAGGGACTGGAGGAGGCATAGGCTGGAGATGAACTCTGCCTTGTTGGCCGTGAGATCGGCAGTTCCAGAGCTCCCGGAGACCTGGAACTCACGTGGGCCGTGCGGCTGGGACCACCAGATTAGGGTGGCCGCGGCCACGCGGTGTGGAGCGTTTGTATGGTCTGTGCAGAGGAGAGAACAGGGATAGACACACATAGTTGGTTGGAGCGAGCGGTCGCATTCGCACTTCGCTCTGCAGGTTGTATAACTTTTTCATTACATTTCATTATAGTACAACGGTTGATTTGTCTAATCTTAGCAATTCTTCTTAGCTAGCTACATAGCCGTCCTTGTATCAGAGATAATTGCATAATTATCGTATTTTCGTCGCCCTAACGTAGCCTTCACTGCTATTCGCCCAGGAGCTAGCAAACGCTAGCTAACGCACACAGATTAGCATCACTGTAGTGCTATTCACTCAACTGTACGACTTGATTAGTTTACTGTTAGCTAGCTACATAATCTTAGCCATTCTTCTTAGCTAGCTACATAGCCGTCCTTTGTATCAGAGATATTGCATTAATTATCGTATTTCGTATTTCGTAAGCCCTAACGTAGCCTTCACTGCTATTCGCCCAGGAGCTAGCAACGCTAGCTAACGCACACAGATTAGCATCACTGTAGTGCTATTCACTCAACTGTACGACTTGATTAGTTCAGTGTTAGCTAGCTACATAGCTGTCTTTGTTTCCAAGATAATTGTGTAGTTTAGTGTGTGTAGCCTTGGAGTGATTATCTTAATTCACTGAGGTTCGCTAGCCAGCTATTTGTCGTCCTTAACGTAGGAGACTCTGCTAGCTAGCCAACAGCTAACAGCTAGCCAACGTCTACTGAATAGAACCCAACAACCCGGTCGCATTCACAGGTAGTATCACATTTTCATTTCATTACAGTACAACGGTTTGATTTGTTTGATCGTAGCTAGCTACATAGCTAGCTACATAGCCGTCTTTGTTTCAAAGATAATTGTGTAGTCTAGACCGATTTCCTAGGTTAGCTAGCCAGCTATTGTCGTTCTTTTAACTCAACGTAACGTAAACAACACTGCTAGCTAGCCAGCTAGCCCCCCGAACAGCAGCACTGTAGAAATTATTACACTCAACGGAACGACTTGATTAGTGTAGTGTCAACAACGCAGCTACTGCCAGCTAGCCTACTTTAGCAGTACTGTATCATTTTAATCATTTTAGTCAATAAGATTCTTGCTACGTAAGCTTAACTTTCTGAACATTCGAGACGTGTAGTCCGCTTGTCATTCCAATTTCCTTGCATTAGCGTAGCCTTTTCTGTAGCCTGTCAACTATGTGTCTGTCTATCCCTGTTCTCTCCTCTCTGCACAGACCATACAAACGCTCCACACCGCGTGGCCGCGACCACCTAACCTGGTGGTCCCAGCGCGCACGACCCACGTGGAGTTCCAGGTCTCTGGTAGCCTCTGGAACTGCCAATCTGCGGCCAACAAGGCAGAGTTCATCTCAGCTATGCCTCCCTCCAGTCCCTTGACTTCTTGGCACTGACGGAAACATGGATCACCACAGATAACACTGCTACTCCTACTGCTTCTCTCCTCGTCCGCCCACGTGTTCTCGCACACCCGAGAGCTTCTGGTCAGCGGGGTGGTGGCACCGATCCTCATCTCTCCCAAGTGGTCTTTCTCTCTTTCTCCCCTTACCCATCTGTCTATTGCCTCCTTTGAATTCCATCCTGTCACAGTTACCAGCCCTTTCAAGCTTAACATCCTTATCATTTATCGCCCTCCAGGTTCCTCGGAGAGTTCATCAATGAGCTTGATGCCTTGATAAGCTCCTTTCCTGAGGACGGCTCACCTCTCACAGTTCTGGGCGACTTTAACCTCCCCCGTCTACCTTTTGACTCATTCCTCTCTGCCTCCTTCTTTCCACTCCTCTCCTCTTTTGACCTCACCCTCTCACCTTCCCCCTACTCACAAGGCAGGCAATACGCTTGACCTCATCTTTACTAGATGCTGTTCTTCCACTAACCTCATTGCAACTCCCTCCAAGTCTCCGACCACTACCTTGTATCCTTTTCCCTCTCGCTCTCATCCAACACTTCCCACACTGCCCTGTACTCGGATGGTATCGCGCCGTCCCAACCTTCGCTCTCTCCCCCGCTACTCTCTCCTCTTCCATCCTATCTTCTCTTCCCTCTGCTCAAACTTTCTCCAACCTATCTCCTGATTCTGCCTCCTCAACCCTCCTCTCCTCCCTTACTGCATCCTTTGACTCCCTATGTCCCCTATCCTCCAGGCCGGCTCGGTCCTCCCTCCCGCTCCGTGGCTCGACGACTCATTGCGAGCTCACAGAACAGGGCTCCGGGCAGCCGAGCGGAAATGGAGGAAAACTGCCTCCCTGCGGACCTGGCATCCTTTCACTCCCTCCTCTCTACATTTTCCTCCTCTGTCTCTGCTGCTAAAGCCACTTTCTACCACTCTAAATTCCAAGCATCTGCCTCTAACCCTAGGAAGCTCTTTGCCACCTTCTCCTCCCTCCTGAATCCTCCCCCCCTCCCTCCTCCCTCTCTGCTGCAGATGACTTCGTCAACCATTTTGAAAAGAAGGTCGATGACATCCGATCCTCGTTTGCTAAGTCAAACGACACTGCTGGTTCTGCCCACACTGCCCTACCCTATGCTCTGACCTCTTTCTCCCTCTCTCTCCAGATGAAATCTCGCGTCTTGTGACGGCCGGCCGCCCAACAACCTGCCCGCTTGACCCTATCCCCTCCTCTTCTCCAGACCATTTCCGGAGACCTTCTCCCCTTACCTCACCTCGCTCATCAACTCATCCCTGACCGCTGGCTACGTCCCTCCCGTCTTCAAGAGAGCGAGAGTTGCACCCCTTCTGAAAAAACCTACACTCGATCCCTCCGATGTCAACAACTACAGACCAGTATCCCTTCTCTCTTTTCTCCAAAACTCTTGAGCGTGCCGTCCTTGGCCAGCTCTACCGCTATCTCTCTCAGAATGACCTTCTTGATCCAAATCAGTCAGGTTTCAAGACTAGTCATTCAACTGAGACTGCTCTTCTCTGTATCACGGAGGCGCTCCGCACTGCTAAAGCTAACTCTCTCCTCTGCTCTCATCCTTCTAGACCTATCGGCTGCCTTCGATACTGTGAACCATCAGATCCTCCTCTCCACCCTCTCCGAGTTGGGCATCTCCGGCGCGGCCCACGCTTGATTGCGTCCCTACCTGACAGGTCGCTCCTACCAGGTGGCGTGGCGAGAATCTGTCTCCTCACCACGCGCTCTCACCACTGGTGTCCCCAGGGCTCTGTTCTAGGCCCTCTCTTATTCTCGCTATACACCAAGTCACTTGGCTCTGTCATAACCTCACATGGTCTCTCCTATCATTGCTATGCAGACGACACACAATTAATCTTCTCCTTTCCCCCTTCTGATGACCAGGTGGCGAATCGCATCTCTGCATGTCTGGCAGACATATCAGTGTGGATGACGGATCACCACCTCAAGCTGAACCTCAGCAAGACGGAGCTCCTCTTCCTCCCGGGGAAGGACTGCCCGTTCCATGATCTCGCCATCACGGTTGACAACTCCATTGTGTCCTCCTCCCAGAGCGCTAAGAACCTTGGCGTGATCCTGGACAACACCCTGGCGTTCTCAACTAACATCAAGGCGGTGTCCCGTTCCTGTAGGTTCATGCTCTACAACATCCGCAGAGTACGACCCTGCCTCACACAGGAAGCGGCGCAGGTCAATCCAGGCACTTGTCATCTCCGTCTTGATTACTGCAACTCGCTGTTGGCTGGGCTCCCTGCCTGTGCCATTAAACCCTACAACTCATCAGAACGCTGCAGCCCGTCTGGTGTTCAACCTTCCCAAAGTTCTCTCCGTCACCCCGGCTCCTCCGCTCTCTCCACTGGCTTCCAGTTGAAGCTCGCATCCGCTACAAGACCATGGTGCTAGCCTCACGGAGCTGTGAGGAACGGCACCTCAGTACCTCCAGGCTCTGATCAGGCCCTACACCCAAACAAGGGCACTGCGTTCATCCACCTCTGGCCTGCTCGCCTCCTACCACTGAGAAGTACAGTTCCCGCTCAGCCCAGTCAAAACTGTTCGCTGCTCTGGCCCCCAATGGTGGAACAAACTCCCTCACGACGCCAGGACAGCGGAGTCAATCACCACCTTCCGGAGACACCTGAAACCCACCTCTTCAAGGAATACCTAGGATAGGAAAAGTAAGGGTAAGTAATCCTTCTCACCCCCCCCTTCTCACCCCCAACAAGATTTAGATGCAAGTGGCTGTTCCACTGGTTGTCATAAGGTGTATGCACCAATTTGTAAGTCGCCTGGGATAAGAGCGTCTCAAATGACTTAAATGTAAATGTAAATGTAAGAGGCTACGTAATGCAAGGAGATTGAATGACAAGTGGACTACACGTCTCGAATGTTCAGAAAGTTAAGCTACGTAGCAAGAATCTTATTGACTAAAATGATTAAAATGATACAGTACTGCTGAAGTAGGCTTACGGCGGGTGGCTGCGTTGTTGACACTACACCAATCTAGCCAGCCCGCTGAGTGCAACAGTTTCTACAGTGCTGCTATTCGGGGCCAGCTGGCTGGGGCCAGCAGTGTTGACTACGTTACGCTATGCTAAAAGAACGCACAATAGCCGGCCAGCTAACCCAGAAAAATCGGCTCTAGACTACACACAATTATC
>NW_026289303.1:0-15000 GCF_023373465.1 Oncorhynchus keta
CTGCCCAGTCCCACTACAGCCCAGCCGCTATGTAAGTTAACCCTAACCTCTGACCCTAACCGTTCTCCCCTGCCCAGTCCCACTACAGCCCAGCCGCTATGTAAGTTAACCTAACCTCTGACCCTAACCGCTCCCCTGCCCCAGTCCCCTACAGCCCAGTCCTATGTAAGTTAACCTAACACTCTGCCCTAAGTTTCTCCCCCGCAGTCCCACTGTAAGTTAACCTAACCTCTGACCCTAACCGTTCTCCCCTGCCCAGTCCCACTACAGCCCAGCCGCTATGTAAGTTAACCTAACCTCTGACCCTAACCGTTCTCCCCTGCCCAGTCCCACTACAGCTCAGCCGCTATGTAAGTTAACCTAACCGTTCTCCCCTGCCCAGTCCCACTACAGCCCAGCCGCTATGTAAGTTAACCTAACCTCTGACCCTAACCGTTCTCCCCTGCCCAGTCCCACTACAGCCCAGCCGCTATGTAAGTTAACCTAACCTCTGACCCTAACCGTTCTCCCCTGCCCAGTCCCACTACAGCCCAGCCGCTATGTAAGTTAACCTAACCTCTGACCCTAACCGTTCTCCCCTGCCCAGTCCCACTACAGCCCAGCCGCTATGTAAGTTAACCTAACCTCTGACCCTAACCGTTCTCCCCTGCCCAGTCCCACTACAGCCCAGCCGCTATGTAAGTTAACCTAACCCTAACCTCTGACCCTAACCGTTCTCCCCTGCCCAGTCCCACTACAGCCCAGCCGCTATGTAAGTTAACCTAACCTCTGACCCTAACCGTTCTCCCCTGCCCAGTCCCACTACAGCCCAGCCGCTATGTAAGTTAACCTAACCCTAACCTCTGACCCTAACCGTTCTCCCCTGCCCAGTCCCACTACAGCCCAGCCGCTATGTAAGTTAACCTAACCCTAACCTCTGACCCTAACCGTTCTCCCCTGCCCAGTCCCACTACAGCCCAGCCGCTATGTAAGTTAACCTAACCCTAACCTCTGACCCTAACCGTTCTCCCCTGCCCAGTCCCACTACAGCCCAGCCGCTATGTAAGTTAACCTAACCTCTGACCCTAACCGTTCTCCCCTGCCCAGTCCCACTACAGCCCAGCCGCTATGTAAGTTAACCTAACCTCTGACCCTAACCGTTCTCCCCTGCCCAGTCCCACTACAGCCCAGCCGCTATGTAAGTTAACCTAACCTCTGACCTTAACCGTTCTCCCCTGCCCAGTCCCACTACAGCCCAGCCGCTATGTAAGTTAACCTAACCTCTGACCCTAACCGTTCTCCCCTGCCCAGTCCCACTACAGCCCAGCCGCTATGTAAGTTAACCTAACCTCTGACCCTAACCGTTCTCCCCTGCCCAGTCCCACTACAGCTCAGCCGCTATGTACGTTAACCTAACCCTAACCTCTGACCCTAACCGTTCTCCCCTTACCAACCCCCACTACAGCCCAGCCAGTATGTAACTGACATGTCCTTTAACCCTGACCCCTGACCCCTAACCCAACCCCACTGCAGCCCAGCCAGTATGTAACTGACATGTCCTTTAACCCTGACCCATAACCCCTGACCCCAAACCAACCCCACTGCAGCCCAGCCAGTATGTAACTGACATGTCCTTTAACCCTGACCCCTGACCCCTAACCAACACCACTGCAGCCCAGCCAGTATGTAACTGACATGTCCTTTAACCCTGACCCCTAACCAACACCACTACAGCCCAGCCAGTATGTAACTGACATGTCCTTTAACCCTGCCCCCTAACCCCTGACCCCTAACCCAACCCCACTACAGCCCAGCCAGTATGTAACTGACATGTCCTTTAACCCTGACCCCTAACCCCTGACCCCTAACCCAACCCCACTACAGCCCAGCCAGTATGTAACTGACATGTCCTTTAACCCTGACCCCTGACATGGGTTAACCAACTAACAGGTTGTTTATGTCCTGCTGTAGACCACCAGAATACTACCAGGTTAGAGATGGAGACTAATATGTCCTGCTGTAGACCACCAGAATACTACCAGGTTATAGACAGACTAACAGGTTGTTTATGTCCTGCTGTAGACCACCAGAATACTACCAGGTTATAGATGGAGACTAACAGGTTGTTTATGTCCTGCTGTAGACCACCAGAATACTACCAGGTTATAGATGGAGACTAACAGGTTGTTTATGTCCTGCTGTAGACCACCAGAATACTACCCAGACTAACAGGTTGTTTATGTCCTGCTGTAGACCACCAGAATACTACCAGGTTATAGATGGAGACTAACAGGTTGTTTATGTCCTGCTGTAGACCACCAGAATACTACCAGGTTATAGATGGAGACTAACAGGTTGTTTATGTCCTGCTGTAGACCACCAGAATACTACCAGGTTATAGATGGAGACTAACAGGTTGTTTATGTCCTGCTGTTAGACCACCAGAATACTACCAGGTTAGAGATGGAGACTAACAGGTTGTTTATGTCCTGCTGTAGACCACCAGAATACTACCAGGTTATAGACAGACTAACAGGTTGTTTATGTCCTGCTGTAGACCACCAGAATACTACCAGGTTAGAGATGGAGACTAACAGGTTGTTTATGTCCTGCTGTAGACCACCAGAATACTACCAGGTTATAGACAGACTAACAGGTTGTTTATGTCCTGCTGTAGACCACCAGAATACTACCAGGTTATAGATGGAGACTAACAGGTTGTTTATGTCCTGCTGTAGACCACCAGAATACTACCAGGTTAGAGATGGAGACTAACAGGTTGTTTATGTCCTGCTGTAGACCACCAGAATACTACCAGGTTATAGATGGAGACTAACAGGTTGTTTATGTCCTGCTGTAGACCACCAGAATACTACCAGGTTAGAGATGGAGACTAACAGGTTGTTTATGTCCTGCTGTAGACCACCAGAATACTACCAGGTTATAGACAGACTAACAGGTTGTTTATGTCCTGCTGTAGACCACCAGAATACTACCAGGTTATAGATGGAGACTAACAGGTTGTTTATGTCCTGCTGTAGACCACCAGAATACTACCAGGTTAGAGACAGACTAACAGGTTGTTTATGTCCTGCTGTAGACCACCAGAATACTACCAGGTTAGAGATGGAGACTAACAGGTTGTTTATGTCCTGCTACCAGGTTATAGACAGTAGACTGTAGACCACCAGAATACTACCAGGTTATAGATGGAGACTAACAGGTTGTTTATGTCCTGCTGTAGACCACCAGAATACTACCAGGTTATAGACAGACTAACAGGTTGTTTATGTCCTGCTGTAGACCACTACCAGAATACTACCAGGTACCAGGAGATGGAGACTAACAGGTTGTTTATGTCCTGCTGTAGACCACCAGAATACTACCAGGTTATAGATGGAGACTAACAGGTTGTTTATGTCCTGCTGTAGACCACCAGAATACTACCAGGTTATAGATGGAGACTAACAGGTTGTTTATGTCCTGACTAACAGGTTGTAGACCACCAGAATACTACCAGGTTATAGATGGAGACTAACAGGTTGTTTATGTCCTGCTGTAGACCACCAGAATACTACCAGGTTATAGACAGACTAACAGGTTGTTTATGTCCTGCTGTAGACCACCAGAATACTACCAGGTTATAGACAGACTAACAGGTTGTTTATGTCCTGCTGTAGACCACCAGAATACTACCAGGTTATAGATGGAGACTAACAGGTTGTTTATGTCCTGCTGTAGACCACCAGAATACTACCAGGTTACCACCAGACTACCAGGGAGACTAACAGGTTGTTTATGTCCTGCTGTAGACCACCTACCAGAGATACTAACAGGTTTAGACCACCAGATACCAGGTTATAGATGGAGACTAACAGGTTGTTTATGTCCTGCTGTAGACCACCAGAATACTACCAGGTTATAGATGGAGACTAACAGGTTGTTTATGTCCTGCTGTAGACCACCAGAATACTACCAGGTTATAGATGGAGACTAACAGGTTGTTTATGTCCTGCTGTAGACCACCAGAATACTACCAGGTTATAGATGGAGACTAACAGGTTGTTTATGTCCTGCTGTAGACCACCAGAATACTACCAGGTTATAGACAGACTAACAGGTTGTTTATGTCCTGCTGTAGACCACCAGAATACTACCAGGTTAGAGATGGAGACTAACAGGTTGTTTATGTCCTGCTGTAGACCACCAGAATACTACCAGGTTAGATGGAGACTAACAGTCCTGCTGTAGACAGGTTAGAGATGGAGACTAACAGGTTGTTTATGTCCTGCTGTAGACCACCAGAATACTACCAGGTTAGAGATGGAGACTAACAGGTTGTTTATGTCCTGCTGTAGACCACCAGAATACTACCAGGTTAGAGATGGAGACTAACAGGTTGTTTATGTCCTGCTGTAGACCACCAGAATACTACCAGGTTATAGATGGAGACTAACAGGTTGTTTATGTCCTGCTGTAGACCACCAGAATACTACCAGGTTATAGACAGACTAACAGGTTGTTTTGTTTAGACCACCAGAATACTACCAGGTTATAGACAGACTAACAGGTTAGTTTATGTCCAGACCCAGAATACTACCAGGTTATAGACAGACTAACAGGTTGTTTATGTCCTGCTGTAGACCACTACCAGGTTATAGACAGACAGAATACTACCAGGTTATAGATGGAGACTAACAGGTTGTTTATGTCCTGCTGTAGACCACCAGAATACTACCAGGTTAGAGATGGAGACTAACAGGTTGTTTATGTCCTGCTGTAGACCACCAGAATACTACCAGGTTATAGATGGAGACTAACAGGTTGTTTATGTCCTGCTGTAGACCACCAGAATACTACCAGGTTATAGATGGAGACTAACAGGTTGTTTATGTCCTGCTGTAGACCACCAGAATACTACCAGGTTAGAGATGGAGACTAACAGGTTGTTTATGTCCTGCTGTAGACCACCAGAATACTACCAGGTTAGAGATGGAGACTAACACCTGTAGACCACCAGAATACTACCAGGTTATAGATGGAGACTAACAGGTTGTTTATGTCCTGCTGTAGACCACCAGAATACTACCAGGTTATAGATGGAGACTAACAGGTTGTTTATGTCCTGCTGTAGACCACCAGAATACTACCAGGTTATAGACAGACTAACAGGTTGTTTATGTCCTGCTGTAGACCACCAGAATACTACCAGGTTATAGATGGAGACTAACAGGTTGTTTATGTCCTGCTGTAGACCACCAGAATACTACCAGGTTATAGACAGACTAACAGGTTGTTTATGTCCTGCTGTAGACCACCAGAACCAGAACTACTACCAGGTTAGAGATGGAGACTAACAGGTTGTTTATGTCCTGCTGTAGACCACCAGAATACTACCAGGTTAGAGATGGAGACTAACAGGTTGTTTATGTCCTGCTGTAGACCACCAGAATACTACCAGGTTATAGATGGAGACTAACAGGTTGTTTATGTCCTGCTGTAGACCACCAGAATACTACCAGGTTATAGACAGACTAACAGGTTGTTTATGTCCTGCTGTAGACCACCAGAATACTACCAGGTTAGAGATGGAGACTAACAGGTTGTTTATGTCCTGCTGTAGACCACCAGAATACTACCAGGTTATAGATGGAGACTAACAGGTTGTTTAACAGGTTGTTTATGTCCTGCTGTAGACCACCAGAATACTACCAGGTTATAGACAGACTAACAGGTTGTTTATGTCCTGCTGTAGACCACCAGAATACTACCAGGTTAGAGATGGAGACTAACAGGTTGTTTGTCCTGCTGTAGACCACCAGAATACTACCAGGTTAACAGGTTGTTTATGTCCTGCTGTAGACCACCAGAATACTACCAGGTTATAGATGGAGACTAACAGGTTGTTTATGTCCTGCTGTAGACCACCAGAATACTACCAGGTTAGAGATGGAGACTAACAGGTTGTTTATGTCCTGCTGTAGACCACCAGAATACTACCAGGTTAGAGATGGAGACTAACAGGTTGTTTATGTCCTGCTGTAGACCACCAGAATACTACCAGGTTATAGACAGACTAACAGGTTGTTTATGTCCTGCTGTAGACCACCAGAATACTACCAGGTTAGAGATGGAGACTAACAGGTTGTTTATGTCTAACTGTTTATGTCCCTGTAGACCACCAGAATACTACCAGGTTAGAGACAGACTAACAGGTTGTTTATGTCCTGCTGTAGACCACCAGAATACTACCAGGTTAGAGATGGAGACTAACAGGTTGTTTATGTCCTGCTGTAGACCACCAGAATACTACCAGGTTTAGAGATGGAGACTAACAGGTTGTGGAGACTAACAGGTTGTGAGACTTATGTCCTGCTGTATGTCCTGTCCTGTAGACCACCAGAATACTACCAGGTTATAGATGGAGACTAACAGGTTGTTTATGTCCTGCTGTAGACCACCAGAATACTACCAGGTTATAGATGGAGACTAACAGGTTGTTTATGTCCTGCTGTAGACCACCAGAATACTACCAGGTTATAGACAGACTAACAGGTTGTTTATGTCCTGCTGTAGACCACCAGAATACTACCAGGTTATAGATGGAGACTAACAGGTTGTTTATGTCCTGCTGTAGACCACCAGAATACTACCAGGTTATAGATGGAGACTAACAGGTTGTTTATGTCCTGCTGTAGACCACCAGAATACTACCCAGAGATGTTTATGAGACTAACAGGTTGTTTATGTCCTGCTGTAGACCACCAGAATACTACCATGTTAGAGATGGAGACTAACAGGTTGTTTATGTCCTGCTGTAGACCACCAGAATACTACCAGGTTAGAGATGGAGACTAACAGGTTGTTTATATCCTGCTGTAGACCACCAGAATACTACCAGGTTAGAGATGGAGACTAACAGGTTGTTTATGTCCTGCTGTAGACCACCAGAATACTACCAGGTTATAGACAGACTAACAGGTTGTTTATGTCCTGCTGTAGACCACCAGAATACTACCAGGTTATAGACAGACTAACAGGTTGTTTATGTCCTGCTGTAGACCACCAGAATACTACCAGGTTATAGACAGACTAACAGGTTGTTTATGTCCTGCTGTAGACCACCAGAATACTACCAGGTTATAGATGGAGACTAACAGGTTGTTTATGTCCTGCTGTAGACCACCAGAATACTACCAGGTTATAGATGGAGACTAACAGGTTGTTTATGTCCTGCTGTAGACCACCAGAATACTACCAGGTTATAGATGGAGACTAACAGGTTGTTTAGGTTGTTTATGCTGTAGACCACCAGAATACTACCAGGTTATAGACAGACTAACAGGTTGTTTATGTCCTGCTGTAGACCACCAGAATACTACCAGGTTAGAGATGGAGACTAACATGTTGTTTATGTCCTGCTGTAGACCAACATAATACTACCAGGTTATAGACAGACTAACAGGTTGTTTATGTCCTGCTGTAGACCACCAGAATACTACCAGGTTATAGACAGACTAACAGTTTGTTTATGTCCTGCTGTAGACCACCAGAATACTACCAGGTTATAGACAGACTAACAGGTTGTTTATGTCCTGCTGTAGACCACCAGAATACTACCAGGTTACTAACAGATGTCCTGCTGTAGACCACCAGACTAACAGGTTAACAGGTTTATGTCCCTAGACCACCAGAATACTACCTGATGGAGACCACCAGAATACTACCAGGTTATAGATGGAGACTAACAGGTTGTTTATGTCCTGCTGTAGACCACCAGAATACTACCAGGTTATAGAGATGGAGACTAACAGGTTGTTTATGTCCTGCTGTAGACCACCAGAATACTACCAGGTTATAGATGGAGACTAACAGGTTGTTTATGTCCTGCTGTAGACCACCAGAATACTACCAGGTTAGAGATGGAGACTAACAGGTTGTTTATGTCCTGCTGTAGACCACCAGAATACTACCAGGTTATAGACAGACTAACAGGTTGTTTATGTCCTGCTGTAGACCACCAGAATAACACTACCACTACCAGGTTAGAGATGGAGACTAACAGGTTGTTTATGTCCTGCTGTAGACCACCAGAATACTACCAGGTTATAGATGGAGACTAACAGGTTGTTTATGTCCTGCTGTAGACAGAATACTACCAGGTTATAGAGAATACTACCAGGTTAGAGACAGACTAACAGGTTGTTTATGTCCTGCTGTAGACCACCAGAATACTACCAGGTTAGAGATGGAGACTAACAGGTTGTTTATGTCCTGCTGTAGACCACCAGAATACTACCAGGTTATAGATGGAGACTAACAGGTTGTTTATGTCCTGCTGTAGACCACCAGAATACTACCAGGTTATAGATGGAGACTAACAGGTTGTTTATGTCCTGCTGTAGACCACCAGAATACTACCAGGTTAGAGATGGAGACTAACAGGTTGTTTATGTCCTGCTGTAGACCACCAGAATACTACCAGGTTATAGACAGACTAACAGGTTGTTTATGTCCTGCTGTAGACCACCAGAATACTACCAGGTTAGAGATGGAGACTAACAGGTTGTTTATGTCCTGCTGTAGACCACCAGAATACTACCAGGTTATAGACAGACTAACAGGTTGTTTATGTCCTGCTGTAGACCACCAGAATACTACCAGGTTAGAGATGGAGACTAACAGGTTGTTTATGTCCTGCTGTAGACCACCAGAATACTACCATGTTAGAGATGGAGACTAACAGGTTGTTTATGTCCTGCTGTAGACCACCAGAATACTACCAGGTTATAGATGGAGACTAACAGGTTGTTTATGTCCTGCTGTAGACCACCAGAATACTACCAGGTTAGAGATGGAGACTAACAGGTTGTTTATGTCCTGCTGTAGACCACCAGAATACTACCAGGTTATAGACAGACTAACAGGTTGTTTATGTCCTGCTGTAGACCACCAGAATACTACCAGGTTAGAGATGGAGACTAACAGGTTGTTTATGTCCTGCTGTAGACCACCAGAATACTACCAGGTTATAGATGGAGACTAACAGGTTGTTTATGTCCTGCTGTAGACCACCAGAATACTACCAGGTTAGAGATGGAGACTAACAGGTTGTTTATGTCCTGCTGTAGACCACCAGAATACTACCAGGTTATAGACAGACTAACAGGTTGTTTATGTCCTGCTGTAGACCACCAGAATACTACCAGGTTAGAGATGGAGACTAACAGGTTGTTTATGTCCTAGACCACCAGCTGACTAGACCTGTAGACCAGAATACTACCAGGTTATAGACCACCAGAATACTACCAGGTTAGAGATGGAGACTAACAGGTTGTTTATGTCCTGCTGTAGACCACCAGAATACTACCAGGTTAGAGACAGACTAACAGGTTGTTTATGTCCTGCTGTAGACCACCAGAATACTACCAGGTTATAGACAGACTAACAGGTTGGTTATGTCCTGCTGTAGACCACCAGAATACTACCAGGTTATAGACAGACTAACAGGTTGGTTATGTCCTGCTGTAGACCACCAGAATACTACCAGGTTAGAGATGGAGACTAACAGGTTGTTTATGTCCTGCTGTAGACCACCAGAATACTACCAGGTTATAGATGGAGACTAACAGGTTGTTTATGTCCTGCTGTAGACCACCAGAATACTACCAGGTTATAGATGGAGACTAACAGGTTGTTTATGTCCTGCTGTAGACCACCAGAATACTACCAGGTTAGAGATGGAGACTAACAGGTTGTTTATGTCCTGCTGTAGACCACCAGAATACTACCAGGTTATAGATGGAGACTAACAGGTTGTTTATGTCCTGCTGTAGACCACCAGAATACTACCAGGTTAGAGATGGAGACTAACAGGTTGTTTATGTCCTGCTGTAGACCACCAGAATACTACCAGGTTATAGATGGAGACTAACAGGTTGTTTATGTCCTGCTGTAGACCACCAGAATACTACCAGGTTATAGACAGACTAACAGGTTGTTTATGTCCTGCTGTAGACCACCAGAATACTACCAGGTTAGAGATGGAGACTAACAGGTTGTTTATGTCCTGCTGTAGACCACCAGAATACTACCAGGTTATAGATGGAGACTAACAGGTTGTTTATGTCCTGCTGTAGACCACCAAAATACTACCAGGTTAGAGATGGAGACTAACAGGTTGTTTATGTCCTGCTGTAGACCACCAGAATACTACCAGGTTATAGACAGACTAACAGGTTGTTTATGTCCTGCTGTAGACCACCAGAATACTACCAGGTTATAGATGGAGACTAACAGGTTGTTTATGTCCTGCTGTAGACCACCAGAATACTACCAGGTTATAGACAGACTAACAGGTTGTTTATGTCCTGCTGTAGACCACCAGAATACTACCAGGTTAGAGACAGACTAACAGGTTGTTTATGTCCTGCTGTAGACCACCAGAATACTACCAGGTTAGAGATGGAGACTAACAGGTTGTTTATGTCCTGCTGTAGACCACCAGAATACTACCAGGTTATAGATGGAGACTAACAGGTTGTTTATGTCCTGCTGTAGACCACCAGAATACTACCAGGTTATAGATGGAGACTAACAGGTTGTTTATGTCCTGCTGTAGACCACCAGAATACTACCAGGTTAGAGATGGAGACTAACAGGTTGTTTATGTCCTGCTGTAGACCAGAATACTACCAGGTTAGAGATGGAGACTAACAGGTTGTTTATGTCCTGCTGTAGACCACCAGAATACTACCAGGTTATAGACAGACTAACAGGTTGTTTATGTCCTGCTGTAGACCACCAGAATACTACCAGGTTATAGACAGACTAACAGGTTGTTTATGTCCTGCTGTAGACCACCAGAATACTACCAGGTTATAGATGGAGACTAACAGGTTGTTTATGTCCTGCTGTAGACCACCAGAATACTACCAGGTTAGAGATGGAGACTAACAGGTTGTTTATGTCCTGCTGTAGACCACCAGAATACTACCAGGTTATAGATGGAGACTAACAGGTTGTTTATAGACCACCAGAATACTACCAGGTTATAGACAGACTAACAGGTTGTTTATGTCCTGCTGTAGACCACCAGAATACTACCAGGTTATAGACAGACTAACAGGTTGTTTATGTCCTGCTGTAGACCACCAGAATACTACCAGGTTATAGATGGAGACTAACAGGTTGTTTATGTCCTGCTGTAGACCACCAGAATACTACCAGGTTAGAGATGGAGACTAACAGGTTGTTTATGTCCTGCTGTAGACCACCAGAATACTACCAGGTTAGAGATGGAGACTAACAGGTTGTTTATGTCCTGCTGTAGACCACCAGAATACTACCAGGTTAGAGATGGAGACTGCAGGTTGTTTATGTCCCTGGTAGGTTGTTTATGTCCTGCTGTAGACCACCAGAATACTACCAGGTTATAGACAGACTAACAGGTTGTTTATGTCCTGCTGTAGACCACCAGAATACTACCAGGTTATAGATAGACTAACAGGTTGTTTATGTCCTGCTGTAGACCACCAGAATACTACCAGGTTATAGACAGACTAACAGGTTGTTTATGTCCTGCTGTAGACCACCAGAATACTACCAGGTTAGAGATGGAGACTAACAGGTTGTTTATGTCCTGCTGTAGACCACCAGAATACTACCAGGTTAGAGATGGAGACTAACAGGTTGTTTATGTCCTGCTGTAGACCACCAGAATACTACCAGGTTAGAGATGGAGACTAACAGGTTGTTTATGTCCTGCTGTAGACCACCAGAATACTACCAGGTTATAGACAGACTAACAGGTTGTTTATGTCCTGCTGTAGACCACCAGAATACTACCAGGTTAGAGATGGAGACTAACAGGTTGGTTATGTCCTGCTGTAGACCACCAGAATACTACCAGGTTAGAGATGGAGACTAACAGGTTGTTTATGTCCTGCTGTAGACCACCAGAATACTACCAGGTTATAGACAGACTAACAGGTTGGTTATGTCCTGCTGTAGACCACCAGAATACTACCAGGTTAGAGATGGAGACTAACAGGTTGTTTATGTCCTGCTGTAGACCACCAGAATACTACCAGGTTATAGATGGAGACTAACAGGTTGTTTATGTCCTGCTGTAGACCACCAGAATACTACCAGGTTAGAGATGGAGACTAACAGGTTGTTTATGTCCTGCTGTAGACCACCAGAATACTACCAGGTTAGAGATGGAGACTAACAGGTTGTTTATGTCCTGCTGTAGACCACCAGAATACTACCAGGTTAGAGATGGAGACTAACAGGTTGTTTATGTCCTGCTGTAGACCACCAGAATACTACCAGGTTAGAGATGGAGACTAACAGGTTGTTTATGTCCTGCTGTAGACCACCAGAATACTACCAGGTTAGAGATGGAGACTAACAGGTTGTTTATGTCCTGCTGTAGACAACCAGTTGCAGTGTGAAGAGACCATAGTCATCTCCTTGGCTGTTGTCTCTGTGTTGGCTGTCATCATCTTTGCTGCCTTCTTCGGTTACCGCATGATGCACAGTGAGTAACCATGGTGATGACCAGACAATAACATGATGCTTATCTCTGTTTATCCCCGTGACCTAAGCCTCTGTCTGACTGTGTATGTATTCTCAGGAGGTGGTAAACAGGGTCTTCATAATCTCAACATGATGGAGGGAGCTGGTTCTGAGAGCTCTCTGGACCTGGACAACCTCAAACAACTGGAGGTCAGATGGCTACAGCTACTACAGTTATTACAGTTATTACAGTTACTACAGTTATTACAGCTACTACAGTTATTACAGTTATTACAGTTATTACAGTTATTACAGCTAATACAGTTATTACAGTTACTACAGTTACTACAGTTATTACAGCTACTACAGTTATTACAGCTACTACAGTTATTACAGTTACTACAGCTATTACAGTTACTACAGTTATTACAGTTACTACAGCTATTACAGCTGCTACAGTTATTACAGCTACTACAGTTATTACAGCTACTACAGTTATTACAGCTACTACAGTTATTACAGCTACTACAGTTATTACAGTTATTACGGTTACTACAGGTATTACATTTACATTTAAGTCATTTAGCAGACGCTCTTATCCAGAGCGACATACAAATTGGATTACAGTTACTACAGTTATTACAGTTACTACAGTTATTACAGTTACTACAGTTATTACAGTTATTACAGCTACTACAGTTATTACAGCTGCTACAGTTATTACAGCTGCTACAGTTATTACAGCTACTACAGTTAGTACAGCTGCTACAGTTATTACAGCTACTACAGTTATTACAGCTACTACAACTATTACAGCTGCTACAGCTATTACAGTTACTACAGCTACTACAGTTATTACAGCTACTACAGTTATTACAGCTACTAAAGTTATTACAGCTACTACAGTTATTACAGCTGCTACAGCTATTACAGTTACTACAGCTACTACAGTTATTACAGCTACTACAGTTATTACAGCTACTACAGTTATTACAGTTACTACAGCTACTACAGTTATTACAGCTACTACAGTTATTACAGCTACTACAGTTATTACAGCTACTAAAGTTATTACAGCTACTACAGTTACTACAGTTATTACAGTTATTACAGTTATTACAGCTATTACAGCTACTACAGTTATTACAGCTACTACAGTTATTACAGCTACTACAGTTATTACAGCTGCTACAGCTATTACAGCTGCTACAGCTGCTACAGTTATTACAGCTACTAAAGTTATTACAGCTACTACAGTTACTACAGTTATTACAGCTACTACAGTTATTACAGCTACTACAGTTATTACAGCTGCTACAGCTATTACAGCTGCTACAGCTGCTACAGCTATTACAGCTGCTACAGCTGCTACAGTTATTACAGTTACTACAGTTACTACAGTTACTACAGTTATTACAGCTACTACAGTTATTACAGTTACTACAGCTATTACAGTTACTACAGTTATTACAGCTACTACAGTTATTACAGTTACTACAGCTATTACAGCTGCTACAGTTATTACAGCTACTACAGTTATTACAGCTACTACAGTTATTACAGCTACTACAGTTATTACAGCTACTACAGTTATTACAGTTATTACGGTTACTACAGGTATTACATTTACATTTAAGTCATTTAGCAGACGCTCTTATCCAGAGCGACTTACAAATTGGATTACAGTTACTACAGTTATTACAGTTACTACAGTTATTACAGTTACTACAGTTATTACAGTTATTACAGTTATTACAGCTACTACAGTTATTACAGCTGCTACAGTTATTACAGCTGCTACAGTTATTACAGCTACTACAGTTAGTACAGCTGCTACAGTTATTACAGCTACTACAGTTATTACAGCTACTACAACTATTACAGCTGCTACAGCTATTACAGTTACTACAGCTACTACAGTTATTACAGCTACTACAGTTATTACAGCTACTAAAGTTATTACAGCTACTACAGTTATTACAGCTGCTACAGCTATTACAGTTACTACAGCTACTACAGTTATTACAGCTACTACAGTTATTACAGCTGCTACAGCTATTACAGTTACTACAGCTACTACAGTTATTACAGCTACTACAGTTATTACAGCTACTACAGTTATTACAGCTACTAAAGTTATTACAGCTACTGCAGTTACTACAGTTATTACAGCTACTACAGTTATTACAGCTATTACAGCTACTACAGTTATTACAGCTACTACAGTTATTACAGCTACTACAGTTATTACAGCTGCTACAGCTATTACAGCTGCTACAGCTGCTACAGTTATTACAGCTACTACAGCTGCTACAGTTAGTACAGCTGCTACAGTAATTACAGTTATTACAGCTGCTACAGTAATTACAGTTATTACAGCTGCTACAGTTAGTACAGCTGCTACAGTTATTACAGCTACTACAGTAATTACAGTTATTACAGCTGCTACAGTAATTACAGTTATTACAGCTGCTACAGTTATTACAGCTGCTACAGTAA
>NW_026289303.1:20000-75808 GCF_023373465.1 Oncorhynchus keta
TCCTTTGGCTGGGTTTCAATGTGGAGTAGTAATGTAGCCATCCTCTGTGGTTCAATGTGGAGTAGTAATGTAGCCATCCTCTGTGGTTCAATGTAGAGTAGTAATGTAGCCATCCTCTGTGGTTCAATGTAGAGTAGTAATGTAGCCATCCTATAGCTGTGGTTCAATGTGGACTAGTAATGTAGCCATCCTCTGTGGTTCAATGTGGAGTAGTACATTTACATTTACATTTAAGTCATTTAGCAGACGCTCTTATCCAGAGCGACTTACAAATTGGTGCATACACCTTATGACATCCAATGGAACAGCCACTTTACAATAGTGCATCTAAATCTTTTTAGGGGGGTGAGAAGGATTACTTATCCTATCCTAGGTATTCCTTAAAGAGGTGGGGTTTCAGGTGTCTCCGGAAGGTGGTGATTGACTCCGCTGTCCTGGCGTCGTGGGGGAGTTTGTTCCACCATTGGGGGGCCAGAGCAGCGAACAGTTTTGACTGGGCTGAGCGGGAACTGTACTTCCTCAGTGGTAGGGAGGCGAGCAGGCCAGAGGTGGATGAACGCAGTGCCCTTGTTTGGGTGTAGGGCCTGATCAGAGCCTGGAGGTACTGAGGTGCCGTTCCCCTCACAGCTCCGTAGGCAAGCACCATGGTCTTGTAGCGGATGTGGTTCAATGTAGTAATGTAGTAATGTAGCCATCCTCTGTGGTTCAATGTAGAGTAGTGATGTACCCATCCTCTGTGGTTCAATGTGGAGTAGTAATGTAGCCATCCTCTGTGGTTCAATGTGGAGTAGTAATGTAGCCATCCTCTGTGGTTCAATGTGGAGTAGTAATGTAGCCATCCTCTGGCTGGGTTTCAATGTGTAGTAGTAATGTAGCCATCCTCTGTGGTTCAATGTGGAGTAGTAATGTAGCCATCCTCTGTGGTTCAATGTGGAGTAGTAATGTAGCCATCCTCTGTGGTTCAATGTGGAGTAGTAATGTAGCCATCCTCTGTGGTTCAATGTGGAGTAGTAATGTAGCCATCCTCTGGCTGGGTTTCAATGTGTAGTAGTAATGTAGCCATCCTCTGTGGTTCAATGTGGAGTAGTAATGTAGCCATCCTCTGTGGTTCAATGTGGAGTAGTTATGTAGCCATCCTATAGCTGTGGTTCAATGTGGAGTAGTAATGTAGCCATCCTATAGCTGTGGTTCAATGTGGAGTAGTAATGTAGCCATCCTCTGGCTGGGTTTCAATGTGGAGTAGTAATGTAGCCATCCTCTGTGGTTCAATGTGGAGTAGTAATGTAGCCATCCTCTGTGGTTCAATGTGGAGTAGTTATGTAGCCATCCTCTGTGGTTCAATGTGGAGTAGTAATGTAGCCATCCTCTGTCTGTGGTTCAATCACCAGACTGCTGGTCTATTCTACAATACTATCACCAGAGTACTGCTCTGTTCTACAGGGCTCTCACTGCCCTCTAGTGGATACTGTGATACTGCACTAAGTCCTCCTCTCTTCTCCCTCATCCTCCCCTCTTCTCCCTCATCCTCCTCTCTTCTCCCTCATCTTCCTCCTCTCTTCTCCCTCCTCCTCCTCTCTTCTCCCTCCTCCTCCTCTCTTCTCCCTCATCCTCCTCTCTTCTCCCTCATCCTCCTCTCTTCTCCCTCATCCTCCTCTCTTCTCCCTCCCCCTCCTCTCTTCCTCCCCCTCCTCTCTTCCTCCCCCTCCTCTCTGCCTCCCCCTCCTCTCCTTCTCTCTCCCTCCCCCTCCTCTCTTCTCCTTCCCCCTCCTCTCTTCTCCCTCCTCTCTTCCTCCCCCCTCTATTCCTCATCATCCTCTCTTCTACCCTCTTTCTCCTCTTTCCCCCTCCTTCTTTCTCCATACCTCCTCTTCTCCCCCCTCCTCTTCCACCTCGTCCTCCTCCAGACTTCTACAAGCCAGCTGTGTCTCACAGAGATCTGAACAGTCGGAACATTCTGGTGAAGAATGACGGAACGTGTGTCATCATCGACTTTGGCCTCTCCATGAAGTTGACGGGGAACCGGTCGGTACGACAGGGAGAGGAGGAGAACGCTGCCATCAGTGAGGTGAGACCATAGAACCCTTTGAAACCAATTTAATCAGTGAGGTGAGACCATAGAACCCTTTGAAACCCATGTCATCAGTGAGGGGAGACCATAGAACCCTTTGAAACCCATGTCATCAGTGAGGGGAGACCATAGAACCCTTTGAAACCCATGTCATCAGGGACGTGAGACCATAGAACCCTTTGAAACCCATGTCATCAGTGAGGGGAGACCATAGAACCCTTTGGAACCCATGTCATCAGTGAGGTGAGACCATAGAACCCTTTGGAACCCATGTCATCAGGGAGGTGAGACCATAGAACCCTTTGAAACCCATGTCATCAGGGAGGTGAGACCATAGAACCCTTTGAAACCAATTTAATCAGTGAGGTGAGACCATAGAACCCTTTGAAACCCATGTCATCAGTGAGGGGAGACCATAGAACCCTTTGGAACCCATGTCATCAGGGAGGTGAGACCATAGAAGCCTTTGAAACCCATGTCATCAGGGAGGTGAGACCATAGAACCCTTTGAAACCCATGTCATCAGTGAGGGGAGACCATAGAACCCTTTGGAACCCATGTCATCAGTGAGGTGAGACCATAGAACCCTTTGGAACCCATGTCATCAGGGAGGTGAGACCATAGAACCCTTTGAAACCCATGTCATCAGGGAGGTGAGACCATAGAACCCTTTGAAACCCATGTCATCAGGGACGTGAGACCATAGAACCCTTTGAAACCCATGTCATCAGTGAGGGAGACCATAGAACCCTTTGGAACCCATGTCATCAGTGAGGTGAGACCATAGAACCCTTTGGAACCCATGTCATCAGGGAGGTGAGACCATAGAACCCTTTGAAACCCATGTCATCAGGGAGGTGAGACCATAGAACCCTTTGAAACCAATTTAATCAGTGAGGTGAGACCATAGAACCCTTTGAAACCAATGTCATCAGTGAGGTGAGACCATAGAACCCTTTGAAACCCATGTCATCAGGGAGGTGAGACCATAGAACCCTTTGAAACCCATGTCATCAGGGGGGTGAGACCATAGAACCCTTTGAAACCCATGTCATCAGTGAGGGAGACCATAGAACCCTTTGGAACCCATGTCATCAGTGAGGAGAGACCATAGAACCCTTTGAAACCCATGTCATCAGTGAGGTGAGACCATAGAAGCCTTTGAAACCAATTTAATCAGTGAGGTGAGACCATAGAACCCTTTGAAACCCATGTCATCAGGGAGGTGAGACCATAGAACCCTTTGAAACCCATGTCATCAGTGAGGTGAGACCATAGAACCCTTTGAAACCAATTTAACCAGTGAGGTGAGACCATAGAACCCTTTGAAACCCATGTCATCAGTGAGGTGAGACCATAGAACCCTTTGGAACCAATTTAATCAGTGAGGTGAGACCATAGAACCCTTTGAAACCTGTGTCATCAGTGAGGTGAGACCATAGAACCCTTTGAAACCAATTTAACCAGTGAGGTGAGACCATAGAACCCTTGTCATCAGTGAGGTGAGACCATAGAACCCTTTGGAACCAATTTAATCAGTGAGGTGAGACCATAGAACCCTTTGAAACCCATGTCATCAGTGAGGTGAGACCATAGAACCCTTTGGAACCAATGTAATCAGTGAGGTGAGACCATAGAACCCTTTGGAACCCAATTTAATCAGTGAGGTGAGACCATAGAACCCTTTGGAACCCATGTCATCAGTGAGGTGAGACCATAGAACCCTTTGAAACCAATGTAATCAGTGAGGGAGACCATAGAACCCTTGTTTGAAACCAATTTATTCAGTGAGTGGGGAGACCATAGAACCCTTTGAAACCCATGTCATCAGTGAGGGAGACCATAAAACCCTTTGAAACCCATGTCATCAGTGAGGTGAGACCATAGAACCCTTTGAAACCAATTTAATCAGTGAGGTGAGACCATAGAACCCTTTGAAACCAATTTAATCAGTGAGGTGAGACCATAGAACCCTTTGAAATCCATGTCATCAGTGAGGTGAGACCATAGAACCCTTTGAAACCAATTTAATCAGTGAGGTGAGACCATAGAACCCTTTGAAACCAATTTAATCAGTGAGGTGAGACCATAGAACCCTTTGAAATCCATGTCATCAGTGAGGTGAGACCATAGAACCCTTTGAAACCAATTTAATCAGTGAGATGAGACCATAGAACCCTTTGAAACCAATTTAATCAGTGAGGTGAGACCATAGAACCCTTTGAAACCCATGTCATCAGTGAGGTGAGACCATAGAACCCTTTGGAACCCATGTAATCAGTGAGGTGAGACCATAAAACCCTTTGAAACCCATGTCATCAGTGAGGGGAGACCATAGAACCCTTTGAAACCAATTTAATCAGTGAGGTGAGACCATAGAACCCTTTGAAACCAATTGAATCAGTGAGGGGAGACCATAGAACCCTTTGGAACCCATGTAATCAGTGAGGTGAGACCATAAAACCCTTTGAAACCCATGTCATCAGTGAGGGGAGACCATAGAACCCTTTGAAACCAATGTAATCAGTGAGGTGAGACCATAGAACCCTTTGGAACCCATGTCATCAGTGAGGTGAGACCATAGAACCCTTTGGAACCCATGTCATCAGTGAGGGGAGACCATAGAACCCTTTGAAACCAATTTAATCAGTGAGGGGAGACCATAGAACCCTTTGAAACCAATTTAAGCAGTGAGGGAGCCATAGAACCCTTTGAAACCCATGTCATCAGTGAGGTGAGACCATAGAACCCTTTGAAACCAATTTAAGCAGTGAGGGGAGACCATAGAACCCTTTGAAACCAATTTAAGCAGTGAGGGGAGACCATAGAACCCTTTGAAACCCATGTCATCAGTGAGGTGAGACCATAGAACCCTTTGAAACCCATGACATCAGTGAGGAGAGACCATAGAACCCTTTGAAACCCATGTCATCAGTGAGGTGAGACCATAGAACCCTTTGGAACCCATGTCATCAGGGAGGTGAGGCTATAGAACCCTTTGAAACCCATGTCATCAGTGAGGTGATACCATAGAACCCTTTGAAACCCATGTCATCAGTGAGGTGAGACCATAGAACCCTTTGAAACCCATGTCATCAGGGACGTGAGACCATAGAACCCTTTGAAACCCATGTCATCAGTGAGGGGAGACCATAGAACCCTTTGGAACCCATGTCATCAGTGAGGTGAGACCATAGAACCCTTTGGAACCCATGTCATCAGGGAGGTGAGACCATAGAACCCTTTGAAACCCATGTCATCAGGGAGGTGAGACCATAGAACCCTTTGAAACCAATTTAATCAGTGAGGTGAGACCATAGAACCCTTTGAAACCCATGTCATCAGTGAGGGGAGACCATAGAACCCTTTGAAACCCATGTCATCAGTGAGGTGAGACCATAGAACCCTTTGAAACCCATGTCATCAGTGAGGGGAGACCATAGAACCCTTTGGAACCCATGTCATCAGGGAGGTGAGACCATAGAAGCCTTTGAAACCCATGTCATCAGGGAGGTGAGACCATAGAACCCTTTGAAACCCATGTCATCAGTGAGGGGAGACCATAGAACCCTTTGGAACCCATGTCATCAGTGAGGTGAGACCATAGAACCCTTTGGAACCCATGTCATCAGGGAGGTGAGACCATAGAACCCTTTGAAACCCATGTCATCAGGGAGGTGAGACCATAGAACCCTTTGAAACCCATGTCATCAGGGACGTGAGACCATAGAACCCTTTGAAACCCATGTCATCAGTGAGGGGAGACCATAGAACCCTTTGGAACCCATGTCATCAGTGAGGTGAGACCATAGAACCCTTTGGAACCCATGTCATCAGGGAGGTGAGACCATAGAACCCTTTGAAACCCATGTCATCAGGGAGGTGAGACCATAGAACCCTTTGAAACCAATTTAATCAGTGAGGTGAGACCATAGAACCCTTTGAAACCAATGTCATCAGTGAGGTGAGACCATAGAACCCTTTGAAACCCATGTCATCAGGGAGGTGAGACCATAGAACCCTTTGAAACCCATGTCATCAGGGGGGTGAGACCATAGAACCCTTTGAAACCCATGTCATCAGTGAGGGGAGACCATAGAACCCTTTGGAACCCATGTCATCAGTGAGGAGAGACCATAGAACCCTTTGAAACCCATGTCATCAGTGAGGTGAGACCATAGAACCCTTTGAAACCAATTTAATCAGTGAGGTGAGACCATAGAACCCTTTGAAACCCATGTCATCAGGGAGGTGAGACCATAGAACCCTTTGAAACCCATGTCATCAGTGAGGTGAGACCATAGAACCCTTTGAAACCAATTTAACCAGTGAGGTGAGACCATAGAACCCTTTGAAACCCATGTCATCAGTGAGGTGAGACCATAGAACCCTTTGGAACCAATTTAATCAGTGAGGTGAGACCATAGAACCCTTTGAAACCCGTGTCATCAGTGAGGTGAGACCATAGAACCCTTTGAAAACAATTTAACCAGTGAGGTGAGACCATAGAACCCTTGTCATCAGTGAGGTGAGACCATAGAACCCTTTGGAACCAATTTAATCAGTGAGGTGAGACCATAGAACCCTTTGAAACCCATGTCATCAGTGAGGTGAGACCATAGAACCCTTTGGAACCCATGTCATCAGTGAGGGGAGACCATAGAACCCTTTGGAACCCATGTCATCAGTGAGGGGAGACCATAGAACCCTTTGAAACCAATTTATTCAGTGAGGGGAGACCATAGAACCCTTTGAAACCAATTTATTCAGTGAGTGGAGACCATAGAACCCTTTGAAACCCATGTCATCAGTGAGGTGAGACCATAAAACCCTTTGAAACCCATGTCATCAGGGAGGTGAGACCATAGAACCCTTTGAAACCAATTTAATCAGTGAGGTGAGACCATAGAACCCTTTGAAACCAATTTAATCAGTGAGGTGAGACCATAGAACCCTTTGAAATCCATGTCATCAGTGAGGTGAGACCATAGAACCCTTTGAAACCAATTTAATCAGTGAGGTGAGACCATAGAACCCTTTGAAACCAATTTAATCAGTGAGGTGAGACCATAGAACCCTTTGAAATCCATGTCATCAGTGAGGTGAGACCATAGAACCCTTTGAAACCAATTTAATCAGTGAGATGAGACCATAGAACCCTTTGAAACCAATTTAATCAGTGAGGTGAGACCATAGAACCCTTTGAAACCCATGTCATCAGTGAGGTGAGACCATAGAACCCTTTGGAACCCATGTAATCAGTGAGGTGAGACCATAAAACCCTTTGAAACCCATGTCATCAGGGAGACCATAGAACCCTTTGAAACCAATTTAATCAGTGAGGTGAGACCATAGAACTTTGAAACCAATTGAATCAGTGAGGGAGACCATAGAACCCTTTGGAACCCATGTAATCAGTGATGTCATCAGTGAGGGAGACCATAGAACCCTTTGAAACCAATGTAATCAGTGAGGTGAGACCATAGAACCCTTTGAAACCCATGTCATCAGTGAGGTGAGACCATAGAACCCTTTGAAACCCATGTCATCAGTGAGGGGAGACCATAGAACCCTTTGGAACCCATGTCATCAGTGAGGGAGACCATAGAACCCTTTGGAACCCATGTCATCAGTGAGGTGAGACCATAGAACCCTTTGAAACCATAGAACCCTTTGAAACCCATGTCATCAGTGAGGTGAGACCATAGAACCCTTTGAAACCCATGTCATCAGGGACGTGAGACCATAGAACCCTTTGAAACCCATGTCATCAGTGAGGGGAGACCATAGAACCCTTTGGAACCCATGTCATCAGTGAGGTGAGACCATAGAACCCTTTGGAACCCATGTCATCAGGGAGGTGAGACCATAGAACCCTTTGAAACCCATGTCATCAGGGAGGTGAGACCATAGAACCCTTTGAAACCAATTTAATCAGTGAGGTGAGACCATAGAACCCTTTGAAACCAATGTCATCAGTGAGGTGAGACCATAGAACCCTTTGAAACCCATGTCATCAGTGAGGTGAGACCATAGAACCCTTTGAAACCCATGTCATCAGTGAGGTGAGACCATAGAACCCTTTGAAACCCATGTCATCAGTGAGGGAGACCATAGAACCCTTTGGAACCCATGTCATCAGTGAGGAGAGACCATAGAACCCTTTGAAACCCATGTCATCAGTGAGGTGAGACCATAGAACCCTTTGAAACCAATTTAATCAGTGAGGTGAGACCATAGAACCCTTTGAAACCCATGTCATCAGGAGGTGAGACCATAGAACCCTTTGAAACCCATGTCATCAGTGAGGTGAGACCATAGAACCCTTTGAAACCAATTTAACCAGTGAGGTGAGACCATAGAACCCTTTGAAACCCATGTCATCAGTGAGGTGAGACCATAGAACCCTTTGGAACCAATTTAATCAGTGAGGTGAGACCATAGAACCCTTTGAAACCCGTGTCATCAGTGAGGTGAGACCATAGAACCCTTTGAAAACAATTTAACCAGTGAGGTGAGACCATAGAACCCTTGTCATCAGTGAGGTGAGACCATAGAACCCTTTGGAACCAATTTAATCAGTGAGGTGAGACCATAGAACCCTTTGAAACCCATGTCATCAGTGAGGTGAGACCATAGAACCCTTTGGAACCCATGTCATCAGTGAGGGAGACCATAGAACCCTTTGGAACCCATGTCATCAGTGAGGGAGACCATAGAACCCTTTGAAACCAATTTATTCAGTGAGGGAGACCATAGAACCCTTTGAAACCAATTTATTCAGTGAGTGGAGACCATAGAACCCTTTGAAACCCATGTCATCAGTGAGGTGAGACCATAAAACCCTTTGAAACCCATGTCATCAGGGAGGTGAGACCATAGAACCCTTTGAAACCAATTTAATCAGTGAGGTGAGACCATAGAACCCTTTGAAACCAATTTAATCAGTGAGGTGAGACCATAGAACCCTTTGAAATCCATGTCATCAGTGAGGTGAGACCATAGAACCCTTTGAAACCAATTTAATCAGTGAGGTGAGACCATAGAACCCTTTGAAACCAATTTAATCAGTGAGGTGAGACCATAGAACCCTTTGAAATCCATGTCATCAGTGAGGTGAGACCATAGAACCCTTTGAAACCAATTTAATCAGTGAGATGAGACCATAGAACCCTTTGAAACCAATTTAATCAGTGAGGTGAGACCATAGAACCCTTTGAAACCCATGTCATCAGTGAGGTGAGACCATAGAACCCTTTGGAACCCATGTAATCAGTGAGGTGAGACCATAAAACCCTTTGAAACCCATGTCATCAGTGAGGGAGACCATAGAACCCTTTGAAACCAATTTAATCAGTGAGGTGAGACCATAGAACCCTTTGAAACCAATTGAATCAGTGAGGGGAGACCATAGAACCCTTTGGAACCCATGTAATCAGTGAGGTGAGACCATAAAACCCTTTGAAACCCATGTCATCAGTGAGGGGAGACCATAGAACCCTTTGAAACCAATGTAATCAGTGAGGTGAGACCATAGAACCCTTTGGAACCCATGTCATCAGTGAGGTGAGACCATAGAACCCTTTGGAACCCATGTCATCAGTGAGGGGAGACCATAGAACCCTTTGAAACCAATTTAATCAGTGAGGGGAGACCATAGAACCCTTTGAAACCAATTTAAGCAGTGAGGGGAGACCATAGAACCCTTTGAAACCCATGTCATCAGTGAGGTGAGACCATAGAACCCTTTGAAACCAATTTAAGCAGTGAGGGGAGACCATAGAACCCTTTGAAACCAATTTAAGCAGTGAGGGGAGACCATAGAACCCTTTGAAACCCATGTCATCAGTGAGGTGAGACCATAGAACCCTTTGAAACCCATGACATCAGTGAGGAGAGACCATAGAACCCTTTGAAACCCATGTCATCAGTGAGGTGAGACCATAGAACCCTTTGGAACCCATGTCATCAGGGAGGTGAGGCTATAGAACCCTTTGAAACCCATGTCATCAGTGAGGTGATACCATAGAACCCTTTGAAACCCATGTCATCAGTGAGGTGAGACCATAGAACCCTTTGAAACCCATGTCATCAGGGACGTGAGACCATAGAACCCTTTGAAACCCATGTCATCAGTGAGGGGAGACCATAGAACCCTTTGGAACCCATGTCATCAGTGAGGTGAGACCATAGAACCCTTTGGAACCCATGTCATCAGGAGGTGAGACCATAGAACCCTTTGAAACCCATGTCATCAGGGAGGTGAGACCATAGAACCCTTTGAAACCAATTTAATCAGTGAGGTGAGACCATAGAACCCTTTGAAACCCATGTCATCAGTGAGGGAGACCATAGAACCCTTTGAAACCCATGTCATCAGTGAGGTGAGACCATAGAACCCTTTGAAACCCATGTCATCAGTGAGGGGAGACCATAGAACCCTTTGGAACCCATGTCATCAGGGAGGTGAGACCATAGAAGCCTTTGAAACCCATGTCATCAGGGAGGTGAGACCATAGAACCCTTTGAAACCCATGTCATCAGTGAGGGGAGACCATAGAACCCTTTGGAACCCATGTCATCAGTGAGGTGAGACCATAGAACCCTTTGGAACCCATGTCGTCAGGGAGGTGAGACCATAGAACCCTTTGAAACCCATGTCATCAGGGAGGTGAGACCATAGAACCCTTTGAAACCCATGTCATCAGGGACGTGAGACCATAGAACCCTTTGAAACCCATGTCATCAGTGAGGGGAGACCATAGAACCCTTTGGAACCCATGTCATCAGTGAGGTGAGACCATAGAACCCTTTGGAACCCATGTCATCAGGGAGGTGAGACCATAGAACCCTTTGAAACCCATGTCATCAGGGAGGTGAGACCATAGAACCCTTTGAAACCAATTTAATCAGTGAGGTGAGACCATAGAACCCTTTGAAACCAATGTCATCAGTGAGGTGAGACCATAGAACCCTTTGAAACCCATGTCATCAGGGAGGTGAGACCATAGAACCCTTTGAAACCCATGTCATCAGGGGGGTGAGACCATAGAACCCTTTGAAACCCATGTCATCAGTGAGGGGAGACCATAGAACCCTTTGGAACCCATGTCATCAGTGAGGAGAGACCATAGAACCCTTTGAAACCCATGTCATCAGTGAGGTGAGACCATAGAACCCTTTGAAACCCATGTCATCAGGGAGGTGAGACCATAGAACCCTTTGAAACCCATGTCATCAGTGAGGTGAGACCATAGAACCCTTTGAAACCAATTTAACCAGTGAGGTGAGACCATAGAACCCTTTGAAACCCATGTCATCAGTGAGGTGAGACCATAGAACCCTTTGGAACCAATTTAATCAGTGAGGTGAGACCATAGAACCCTTTGAAACCCGTGTCATCAGTGAGGTGAGACCATAGAACCCTTTGAAACCAATTTAACCAGTGAGGTGAGACCATAGAACCCTTGTCATCAGTGAGGTGAGACCATAGAACCCTTTGGAACCAATTTAATCAGTGAGGTGAGACCATAGAACCCTTTGAAACCCATGTCATCAGTGAGGTGAGACCATAGAACCCTTTGGAACCAATGTAATCAGTGAGGTGAGACCATAGAACCCTTTGGAACCCATGTCATCAGTGAGGGGAGACCATAGAACCCTTTGGAACCCATGTCATCAGTGAGGGGAGACCATAGAACCCTTTGAAACCAATTTATTCAGTGAGGGGAGACCATAGAACCCTTTGAAACCAATTTATTCAGTGAGTGGAGACCATAGAACCCTTTGAAACCCATGTCATCAGTGAGGTGAGACCATAAAACCCTTTGAAACCCATGTCATCAGGGAGGTGAGACCATAGAACCCTTTGAAACCAATTTAATCAGTGAGGTGAGACCATAGAACCCTTTGAAACCAATTTAATCAGTGAGGTGAGACCATAGAACCCTTTGAAATCCATGTCATCAGTGAGGTGAGACCATAGAACCCTTTGAAACCAATTTAATCAGTGAGGTGAGACCATAGAACCCTTTGAAACCAATTTAATCAGTGAGGTGAGACCATAGAACCCTTTGAAATCCATGTCATCAGTGAGGTGAGACCATAGAACCCTTTGAAACCAATTTAATCAGTGAGATGAGACCATAGAACCCTTTGAAACCAATTTAATCAGTGAGGTGAGACCATAGAACCCTTTGAAACCCATGTCATCAGTGAGGTGAGACCATAGAACCCTTTGGAACCCATGTAATCAGTGAGGTGAGACCATAAAACCCTTTGAAACCCATGTCATCAGTGAGGGGAGACCATAGAACCCTTTGAAACCAATTTAATCAGTGAGGTGAGACCATAGAACCCTTTGAAACCAATTGAATCAGTGAGGGAGACCATAGAACCCTTTGAAACCAATTTATTCAGTGAGGGGAGACTATAGAACCCTTTGAAACCAATGTAATCAGTGAGGTGAGACCATAGAACCCTTTGGAACCCATGTCATCAGTGAGGTGAGACCATAGAACCCTTTGGAACCCATGTCATCAGTGAGGGGAGACCATAGAACCCTTTGAAACCAATTTAATCAGTGAGGGAGACCATAGAACCCTTTGAAACCAATTTAAACAGTGAGGGGAGACCATAGAACCCTTTGAAACCCATGTCATCAGTGAGGTGAGACCATAGAACCCTTTGAAACCAATTTAAGCAGTGAGGGGAGACCATAGAACCCTTTGAAACCAATTTAAGCAGTGAGGGAGACCATAGAACCCTTTGAAACCCATGTCATCAGTGAGGTGAGACCATAGAACCCTTTGAAACCCATGACATCAGTGAGGAGAGACCATAGAACCCTTTGAAACCCATGTCATCAGTGAGGTGAGACCATAGAACCCTTTGGAACCCATGTCATCAGGGAGGTGAGGCTATAGAACCCTTTGAAACCCATGTCATCAGTGAGGTGATACCATAGAACCCTTTGAAACCCATGTCATCAGTGAGGTGAGACCATAGAACCCTTTGAAACCCATGTCATCAGTGAGGTGAGACCATAGAACCCTTTGAAACCAATTTAATCAGTGAGGTGAGACCATATAACCCTTTAAAACCAATTTAATCAGTGAGGTGAGACCATAGAACCCTTTGAAATCCATGTCATCGGTGAGGTGAGACCATAGAACCCTTTGAAACCAATTTAATCAGTGAGGTGAGACCATAGAACCCTTTGAAACCCATGTCATCAGTGAGGTGATACCATAGAACCCTTTGAAACCCATGTCATCAGTGAGGTGAGACCATAGAACCCTTTGAAACCCATGTCATCAGTGAGGTGAGACCATAGAACCCTTTGAAACCCATGTCATCAGTGAGGGGAGACCATAGAACCCTTTGAAACCAATTTAATCAGTGAGGTGAGGCCATAGAACCCTTTGGAACCCATGTAATCAGTGAGGTGAGACCATAGAATCAAATCAAATCAAATCAAATGAGACCATAGAACCCTTTGAAACCCATGTCATCAGTGAGGTGAGACCATAGAACCCTTTGAAACCAATTTAATCAGTGAGGTGAGACCATATAACCCTTTAAAACCAATTTAATCAGTGAGGTGAGACCATAGAACCCTTTGAAACCCATGTCATCAGTGAGGTGAGACCATAGAACCCTTTGAAACCCATGTCATCAGTGAGGTGAGACCATAGAACCCTTTGAAACCCATGTCATCAGTGAGGGGAGACCATAGAACCCTTTGAAACCAATTTAATCAGTGAGGTGAGACCATAGAACCCTTTGAAATCCATGTCATCAGTGAGGTGAGACCATAGAACCCTTTGAAACCAATTTAATCAGTGAGGTGAGACCATAGAACCCTTTGAAACCAATTTAATCAGTGAGGTGAGACCATAGAACCCTTTGAAATCCATGTCATCAGTGAGGTGAGACCATAGAACCCTTTGAAACCAATTTAATCAGTGAGATGAGACCATAGAACCCTTTGAAACCAATTTAATCAGTGAGGTGAGACCATAGAACCCTTTGAAACCCATGTCATCAGTGAGGTGAGACCATAGAACCCTTTGGAACCCATGTAATCAGTGAGGTGAGACCATAAAACCCTTTGAAACCCATGTCATCAGTGAGGGGAGACCATAGAACCCTTTGAAACCAATTTAATCAGTGAGGTGAGACCATAGAACCCTTTGAAACCAATTGAATCAGTGAGGGGAGACCATAGAACCCTTTGAAACCAATTTATTCAGTGAGGGGAGACTATAGAACCCTTTGAAACCAATGTAATCAGTGAGGTGAGACCATAGAACCCTTTGGAACCCATGTCATCAGTGAGGTGAGACCATAGAACCCTTTGGAACCCATGTCATCAGTGAGGGGAGACCATAGAACCCTTTGAAACCAATTTAATCAGTGAGGGGAGACCATAGAACCCTTTGAAACCAATTTAAGCAGTGAGGGGAGACCATAGAACCCTTTGAAACCCATGTCATCAGTGAGGTGAGACCATAGAACCCTTTGAAACCAATTTAAGCAGTGAGGGAGACCATAGAACCCTTTGAAACCAATTTAAGCAGTGAGGGGAGACCATAGAACCCTTTGAAACCCATGTCATCAGTGAGGTGAGACCATAGAACCCTTTGAAACCCATGACATCAGTGAGGAGAGACCATAGAACCCTTTGAAACCCATGTCATCAGTGAGGTGAGACCATAGAACCCTTTGGAACCCATGTCATCAGGGAGGTGAGGCTATAGAACCCTTTGAAACCCATGTCATCAGTGAGGTGATACCATAGAACCCTTTGAAACCCATGTCATCAGTGAGGTGAGACCATAGAACCCTTTGAAACCCATGTCATCAGTGAGGTGAGACCATAGAACCCTTTGAAACCAATTTAATCAGTGAGGTGAGACCATATAACCCTTTAAAACCAATTTAATCAGTGAGGTGAGACCATAGAACCCTTTGAAATCCATGTCATCGGTGAGGTGAGACCATAGAACCCTTTGAAACCAATTTAATCAGTGAGGTGAGACCATAGAACCCTTTGAAACCCATGTCATCAGTGAGGTGATACCATAGAACCCTTTGAAACCCATGTCATCAGTGAGGTGAGACCATAGAACCCTTTGAAACCCATGTCATCAGTGAGGTGAGACCATAGAACCCTTTGAAACCCATGTCATCAGTGAGGGGAGACCATAGAACCCTTTGAAACCAATTTAATCAGTGAGGTGAGGCCATAGAACCCTTTGGAACCCATGTAATCAGTGAGGTGAGACCATAGAATCAAATCAAATCAAATCAAATCAAATGAGACCATAGAACCCTTTGAAACCCATGTCATCAGTGAGGTGAGACCATAGAACCCTTTGAAACCAATTTAATCAGTGAGGTGAGACCATATAACCCTTTAAAACCAATTTAATCAGTGAGGTGAGACCATAGAACCCTTTGAAACCCATGTCATCAGTGAGGTGAGACCATAGAACCCTTTGAAACCCATGTCATCAGTGAGGTGAGACCATAGAACCCTTTGAAACCCATGTCATCAGTGAGGGGAGACCATAGAACCCTTTGAAACCAATTTATTCAGTGAGGGGAGACTATAGAACCCTTTGGAACCCATGTCATCAGTGAGGGGAGACCATAGAACCCTTTGAAACCAATGTATTCAGTGAGGGGAGACCATAGAACCCTTTGAAACCAATTGAATCAGTGAGGGAGACCATAGAACCCGTTGAAACCCATGTCATCAGTGAGGAGAGACCATAGAACCCTTTGAAACCCAAGTCATCAGTGAGGTGAGACCATAGAACCCTTTGAAACCAATTTAAGCAGTGAGGGAGACCATAGAACCCTTTGAAACCAATTTAAGCAGTGAGGGAGACCATAGAACCCTTTGAAACCCATGTCATCAGTGAGGTGAGACCATAGAACCCTTTGAAACCCATGACATCAGTGAGGAGAGACCATAGAACCCTTTGAAACCCATGTCATCAGTGAGGTGAGACCATAGAACCCTTTGGAACCCATGTCATCAGGGAGGTGAGGCTATAGAACCCTTTGAAACCCATGTCATCAGTGAGGTGATACCATAGAACCCTTTGAAACCCATGTCATCAGTGAGGTGAGACCATAGAACCCTTTGAAACCCATGTCATCAGTGAGGGGAGACCATAGAACCCTTTGAAACCAATTTAATCAGTGAGGTGAGGCCATAGAACCCTTTGGAACCCATGTAATCAGTGAGGTGAGACCATAGAACCCTTTGAAACCCATGTCATCAGTGAGGGGAGACCATAGAACCCTTTGAAACCAATTTATTCAGTGAGGGGAGACTATAGAACCCTTTTGAACCCATGTCATCAGTGAGGGGAGACCATAGAACCCTTTGAAACCAATTTATTCAGTGAGGGGAGACCATAGAACCCTTTGAAACCAATTGAATCAGTGAGGGGAGACCATAGAACCCTTTGAAACCCATGTCATCAGTGAGGAGAGACCATAGAACCCTTTGAAACCCATGTTATCAGTGAGGTGAGACCATAAAACCCTTTGAAACCCATGTCATCAGGGAGGTGAGACCATAAAACCCTTTGAAACCCATGTCATCAGGGAGATGAGACCATAGAACCCTTTGAAACCAATTTAATCAGTGAGGTGAGACCATAGAACCCTTTGAAACCAATTTAATCAGTGAGGTGAGACCATAGAACCCTTTGAAACCAATTTAATCAGTGAGGTGAGACCATAGAACCCTTTGAAATCCATGTCATCAGTGAGGTGAGACCATAGAACCCTTTGAAACCAATTTAATCAGTGAGGTGAGACCATAGAACCCTTTGAAACCAATTTAATCAGTGAGGTGAGACCATAGAACCCTTTGAAATCCATGTCATCAGTGAGGTGAGACCATAGAACCCTTTGAAACCAATTTAATCAGTGAGATGAGACCATAGAACCCTTTGAAACCAATTTAATCAGTGAGGTGAGACCATAGAACCCTTTGAAACCAATTGAATCAGTGAGGGGAGACCATAGAACCCTTTGAAACCAATTTATTCAGTGAGGGGAGACTATAGAACCCTTTGAAACCAATTTAATCAGTGAGGTGAGGCCATAGAACCCTTTGGAACCCATGTAATCAGTGAGGTGAGACCATAGAACCCTTTGAAACCCATGTCATCAGTGAGGGGAGACCATAGAACCCTTTGAAACCAATTTATTCAGTGAGGGGAGACTATAGAACCCTTTGAAACCAATTGAATCAGTGAGGGGAGACCATAGAACCCTTTGAAACCAATTTATTCAGTGAGGGGAGACTATAGAACCCTTTGAAACCAATGTAATCAGTGAGGTGAGACCATAGAACCCTTTGGAACCCATGTCATCAGTGAGGGGAGACCATAGAACCCTTTGAAATCCATGTCATCGGTGAGGTGAGACCATAGAACCCTTTGAAACCAATTTAATCAGTGAGGTGAGACCATAGAACCCTTTGAAACCAATTTAATCAGTGAGGTGAGACCATAGAATCCTTTGAAACCCATGTCATCAGTGAGGTGAGACCATAGAACCCTTTGGAACCAATGTAATCAGTGAGGTGAGACCATAGAACCCTTTGGAACCCATGTCATCAGTGAGGGGAGACCATAGAACCCTTTGGAACCCATGTCATCAGTGAGGGGAGACCATAGAACCCTTTGAAACCAATTTATTCAGTGAGGGGAGACCATAGAACCCTTTGAAACCAATTTATTCAGTGAGTGGAGACCATAGAACCCTTTGAAACCCATGTCATCAGAGAGGAGAGACCATAGAACCCTTTGAAACCCATGTCATCAGTGAGGTGAGACCATAAAACCCTTTGAAACCCATGTCATCAGTGAGGTGAGACCATAGAACCCTTTGGAACCCATGTAATCAGTGAGGTGAGACCATAAACCCTTTGAAACCCATGTCATCAGTGGGGAGACCATAGAACCCTTTGAAACCAATTTATTCAGTGAGGGAGACCATAGAACCCTTTGAAACCAATTTAATCAGTGAGGGGAGACCATAGAACCCTTTGAAACCAATTTATTCAGTGAGGGAGACTATAGAACCCTTTGAAACCAATGTAATCAGTGAGGTGAGACCATAGAACCCTTTGGAACCCATGTCATCAGTGAGGTGAGACCATAGAACCCTTTGGAACCCATGTCATCAGTGAGGGAGACCATAGAACCCTTTGAAACCAATTTAATCAGTGAGGGGAGACCATAGAACCCTTTGAAACCCATGTCATCAGTGAGGTGAGACCATAGAACCCTTTGAAACCAATTTATCAGTGAGGGAGACCATAGAACCCTTTGAAACCAATTTAATCAGTGAGGTGAGACCATAGAACCCTTTGGAACCCATGTCATCAGTGAGGTGAGACCATAGAACCCTTTGAAACCCATGTCATCAGTGAGGTGAGACCATAGAACCCTTTGAAACCAATTTAATCAGTGAGGTGAGACCATAGAACCCTTTGAAACCAATGTCATCAGTGAGGTGAGACCATAGAACCCTTTGAAACCCATGTCATCAGGGAGGTGAGACCATAGAACCCTTTGAAACCCATGTCATCAGTGAGGTGAGACCATAGAACCCTTTGAAACCCATGTCATCAGTGAGGGGAGACCATAGAACCCTTTGGAACCCATGTCATCAGTGAGGTGAGACCATAGAACCCTTTGAAACCCATGTCATCAGTGAGGTGAGACCATAGAACCCTTTGAAACCCATGTCATCAGTGAGGTGAGACCATAGAACCCTTTGAAACCCATGTCATCAGTGAGGTGAGACCATAGAACCCTTTGAAACCAATTTAACCAGTGAGGTGAGACCATAGAACCCTTTGAAACCCATGTCATCAGTGAGGTGAGACCATAGAACCCTTTGGAACCAATTTAATCAGTGAGGTGAGACCATAGAACCCTTTGAAACCCATGTCATCAGTGAGGTGAGACCATAGAACCCTTTGAAACCAATTTAATCAGTGAGGGAGACCATAGAACCCTTGTCATCAGTGAGGTGAGACCATAGAACCCTTTGGAACCAATTTAATCAGTGAGGTGAGACCATAGAACCCTTTGAAACCCATGTCATCAGTGAGGTGAGACCATAGAACCCTTTGAAACCAATGTAATCAGTGAGGTGAGACCATAGAACCCTTTGGAACCCATGTCATCAGTGAGGGGAGACCATAGAACCCTTTGAAACCCATGTCATCAGTGAGGTGAGACCATAGAACCCTTTGAAACCCATGTCATCAGTGAGGTGAGACCATAGAACCCTTTGAAACCCATGTCATCAGTGTGAGACCATAGAACCCTTTGAAACCAATTTAATCAGTGAGGTGAGACCATAGAACCCTTTGAAACCAATTTAATCAGTGAGGTGAGACCATAGAACCCTTTGAAACCAATTTAATCAGTGAGGTGAGACCATAGAACCCTTTGAAACCCATGTCATCAGTGAGGTGAGACCATAGAACCCTTTGAAACCAATTTAATCAGTGAGGTGAGACCATAGAACCCTTTGAAACCAATTTAATCAGTGAGGTGAGACCATAGAACCCTTTGAAACCCATGTCATCAGTGAGGTGAGACCATAGAACCCTTTGAAACCAATTTAATCAGTGAGATGAGACCATAGAACCCTTTGAAACCAATTTAATCAGTGAGGTGAGACCATAGAACCCTTTGAAACCAATTGAATCAGTGAGGGAGACCATAGAACCCTTTGAAACCAATTTATTCAGTGAGGGAGACTATAGAACCCTTTGAAACCATTTAATCAGTGAGGTGAGACCATAGAACCCTTTGGAACCCATGTAATCAGTGAGGTGAGACCATAGAACCCTTTGAAACCCATGTCATCAGTGAGGGAGACCATAGAACCCTTTGAAACCCATTTATTCAGTGAGGGGAGACCATAGAACCCTTTGAAACCAATTGAATCAGTGAGGGGAGACCATAGAACCCTTTGAAACCAATTTATTCAGTGAGGGGAGACCATAGAACCCTTTGAAACCAATGTAATCAGTGAGGTGAGACCATAGAACCCTTTGGAACCCATGTCATCAGTGAGGGGAGACCATAGAACCCTTTGAAACCCATGTTATCAGTGAGGTGAGACCATAAAACCCTTTGAAACCCATGTCATCAGGGAGGTGAGACCATAAAACCCTTTGAAACCCATGTCATCAGTGAGATGAGACCATAGAACCCTTTGAAACCAATTTAATCAGTGAGGTGAGACCATAGAACCCTTTGAAACCAATTTAATCAGTGAGGTGAGACCATAGAACCCTTTGAAACCAATTTAATCAGTGAGGTGAGACCATAGAACCCTTTGAAATCCATGTCATCAGTGAGGTGAGACCATAGAACCCTTTGAAACCAATTTAATCAGTGAGGTGAGACCATAGAACCCTTTGAAACCAATTTAATCAGTGAGGTGAGACCATAGAACCCTTTGAAATCCATGTCATCAGTGAGGTGAGACCATAGAACCCTTTGAAACCAATTTAATCAGTGAGATGAGACCATAGAACCCTTTGAAACCAATTTAATCAGTGAGGTGAGACCATAGAACCCTTTGAAACCAATTGAATCAGTGAGGGGAGACCATAGAACCCTTTGAAACCAATTTATTCAGTGAGGGGAGACTATAGAACCCTTTGAAACCAATTTAATCAGTGAGGTGAGGCCATAGAACCCTTTGGAACCCATGTAATCAGTGAGGTGAGACCATAGAACCCTTTGAAACCCATGTCATCAGTGAGGGGAGACCATAGAACCCTTTGAAACCAATTTATTCAGTGAGGGGAGACTATAGAACCCTTTGAAACCAATTGAATCAGTGAGGGGAGACCATAGAACCCTTTGAAACCAATTTATTCAGTGAGGGGAGACTATAGAACCCTTTGAAACCAATGTAATCAGTGAGGTGAGACCATAGAACCCTTTGGAACCCATGTCATCAGTGAGGGGAGACCATAGAACCCTTTGAAACCCATGTCATCAGTGAGGTGAGACCATAGAACCCTTTGAAACCAATTTAATCAGTGAGGTGAGACCATAGAACCCTTTGAAACCAATTTAATCAGTGAGGTGAGACCATAGAACCCTTTGAAACCCATGTCATCAGTGAGGTGAGACCATAGAACCCTTTGGAACCAATGTAATCAGTGAGGTGAGACCATAGAACCCTTTGGAACCCATGTCATCAGTGAGGGGAGACCATAGAACCCTTTGGAACCCATGTCATCAGTGAGGGGAGACCATAGAACCCTTTGAAACCAATTTATTCAGTGAGGGGAGACCATAGAACCCTTTGAAACCAATTTATTCAGTGAGTGGAGACCATAGAACCCTTTGAAACCCATGTCATCAGAGAGGGAGACCATAGAACCCTTTGAAACCCATGTCATCAGTGAGGTGAGACCATAGAACCCTTTGAAACCCATGTCATCAGTGAGGTGAGACCATAGAACCCTTTGGAACCCATGTAATCAGTGAGGTGAGACCATAGAACCCTTTGAAACCCATGTCATCAGTGAGGGGAGACCATAGAACCCTTTGAAACCAATTTATTCAGTGAGGGAGACCATAGAACCCTTTGAAACCAATTGAATCAGTGAGGAGACCATAGAACCCTTTGAAACCAATTTATTCAGTGAGGGGAGACTATAGAACCCTTTGAAACCAATGTAATCAGTGAGGTGAGACCATAGAACCCTTTGGAACCCATGTCATCAGTGAGGTGAGACCATAGAACCCTTTGGAACCCATGTCATCAGTGAGGGGAGACCATAGAACCCTTTGAAACCAATTTAATCAGTGAGGGGAGACCATAGAACCCTTTGAAACCCATGTCATCAGTGAGGTGAGACCATAGAACCCTTTGAAACCAATTTAATCAGTGAGGGAGACCATAGAACCCTTTGAAACCAATTTAAGCAGTGGGGAGACCATAGAACCCTTTGGAACCCATGTCATCAGGAGGTGAGACCATAGAACCCTTTGAAACCCATGTCATCAGTGAGGTGAGACCATAGAACCCTTTGAAACCAATTTAATCAGTGAGGTGAGACCATAGAACCCTTTGAAACCAATGTCATCAGTGAGGTGAGACCATAGAACCCTTTGAAACCCATGTCATCAGTGAGGTGAGACCATAGAACCCTTTGAAACCCATGTCATCAGGGGGGTGAGACCATAGAACCCTTTGAAACCCATGTCATCAGTGAGGGGAGACCATAGAACCCTTTGGAACCCATGTCATCAGTGAGGAGAGACCATAGAACCCTTTGAAACCCATGTCATCAGTGAGGTGAGACCATAGAACCCTTTGAAACCCATGTCATCAGGGAGGTGAGACCATAGAACCCTTTGAAACCCATGTCATCAGTGAGGTGAGACCATAGAACCCTTTGAAACCAATTTAACCAGTGAGGTGAGACCATAGAACCCTTTGAAACCCATGTCATCAGTGAGGTGAGACCATAGAACCCTTTGGAACCAATTTAATCAGTGAGGTGAGACCATAGAACCCTTTGAAACCCGTGTCATCAGTGAGGTGAGACCATAGAACCCTTTGAAACCAATTTAACCAGTGAGGTGAGACCATAGAACCCTTGTCATCAGTGAGGTGAGACCATAGAACCCTTTGGAACCAATTTAATCAGTGAGGTGAGACCATAGAACCCTTTGAAACCCATGTCATCAGTGAGGTGAGACCATAGAACCCTTTGGAACCAATGTAATCAGTGAGGTGAGACCATAGAACCCTTTGGAACCCATGTCATCAGTGAGGGGAGACCATAGAACCCTTTGGAACCCATGTCATCAGTGAGGGGAGACCATAGAACCCTTTGAAACCAATTTATTCAGTGAGGGGAGACCATAGAACCCTTTGAAACCAATTTATTCAGTGAGTGGAGACCATAGAACCCTTTGAAACCCATGTCATCAGTGAGGTGAGACCATAAACCCTTTGAAACCCATGTCATCAGTGAGGTGAGACCATAGAACCCTTTGAAACCAATTTAATCAGTGAGGTGAGACCATAGAACCCTTTGAAACCAATTTAATCAGTGAGGTGAGACCATAGAACCCTTTGAAATCCATGTCATCAGTGAGGTGAGACCATAGAACCCTTTGAAACCAATTTAATCAGTGAGGTGAGACCATAGAACCCTTTGAAACCAATTTAATCAGTGAGGTGAGACCATAGAACCCTTTGAAATCCATGTCATCAGTGAGGTGAGACCATAGAACCCTTTGAAACCAATTTAATCAGTGAGATGAGACCATAGAACCCTTTGAAACCAATTTAATCAGTGAGGTGAGACCATAGAACCCTTTGAAACCCATGTCATCAGTGAGGTGAGACCATAGAACCCTTTGGAACCCATGTAATCAGTGAGGTGAGACCATAAAACCCTTTGAAACCCATGTCATCAGTGAGGGGAGACCATAGAACCCTTTGAAACCAATTTAATCAGTGAGGTGAGACCATAGAACCCTTTGAAACCAATTGAATCAGTGAGGGAGACCATAGAACCCTTTGAAACCAATTTATTCAGTGAGGGGAGACTATAGAACCCTTTGAAACCAATGTAATCAGTGAGGTGAGACCATAGAACCCTTTGGAACCCATGTCATCAGTGAGGTGAGACCATAGAACCCTTTGGAACCCATGTCATCAGTGAGGGGAGACCATAGAACCCTTTGAAACCAATTTAATCAGTGAGGGGAGACCATAGAACCCTTTGAAACCAATTTAAGCAGTGAGGGGAGACCATAGAACCCTTTGAAACCCATGTCATCAGTGAGGTGAGACCATAGAACCCTTTGAAACCAATTTAAGCAGTGAGGGGAGACCATAGAACCCTTTGAAACCAATTTAAGCAGTGAGGGAGACCATAGAACCCTTTGAAACCCATGTCATCAGTGAGGTGAGACCATAGAACCCTTTGAAACCCATGACATCAGTGAGGAGAGACCATAGAACCCTTTGAAACCCATGTCATCAGTGAGGTGAGACCATAGAACCCTTTGGAACCCATGTCATCAGGGAGGTGAGGCTATAGAACCCTTTGAAACCCATGTCATCAGTGAGGTGATACCATAGAACCCTTTGAAACCCATGTCATCAGTGAGGTGAGACCATAGAACCCTTTGAAACCCATGTCATCAGTGAGGTGAGACCATAGAACCCTTTGAAACCAATTTAATCAGTGAGGTGAGACCATATAACCCTTTAAAACCAATTTAATCAGTGAGGTGAGACCATAGAACCCTTTGAAACCATGTCATCAGTGAGGTGAGACCATAGAACCCTTTGAAACCAATTTAATCAGTGAGGTGAGACCATAGAACCCTTTGAAACCCATGTCATCAGTGAGGTGAGACCATAGAACCCTTTGAAACCCATGTCATCAGTGAGGTGAGACCATAGAACCCTTTGAAACCCATGTCATCAGTGAGGTGAGACCATAGAACCCTTTGAAACCCATGTCATCAGTGAGGGAGACCATAGAACCCTTTGAAACCAATTTAATCAGTGAGGTGAGCCATAGAACCCTTTGGAACCCATGTAATCAGTGAGGTGAGACCATAGAATCAAATCAAATCAATCAAATGAGACCATAGAACCCTTTGAAACCCATGTCATCAGTGAGGTGAGACCATAGAACCCTTTGAAACCAATTTAATCAGTGAGGTGAGACCATAACCCTTTAAAACCAATTTAATCAGTGAGGTGAGACCATAGAACCCTTTGAAACCCATGTCATCAGTGAGGTGAGACCATAGAACCCTTTGAAACCCATGTCATCAGTGAGGTGAGACCATAGAACCCTTTGAAACCCATGTCATCAGTGAGGGGAGACCATAGAACCCTTTGAAACCAATTTAATCAGTGAGGTGAGACCATAGAACCCTTTGAAATCCATGTCATCAGTGAGGTGAGACCATAGAACCCTTTGAAACCAATTTAATCAGTGAGGTGAGACCATAGAACCCTTTGAAACCAATTTAATCAGTGAGGTGAGACCATAGAACCCTTTGAAATCCATGTCATCAGTGAGGTGAGACCATAGAACCCTTTGAAACCAATTTAATCAGTGAGATGAGACCATAGAACCCTTTGAAACCAATTTAATCAGTGAGGTGAGACCATAGAACCCTTTGAAACCCATGTCATCAGTGAGGTGAGACCATAGAACCCTTTGGAACCCATGTAATCAGTGAGGTGAGACCATAAAACCCTTTGAAACCCATGTCATCAGTGAGGGAGACCATAGAACCCTTTGAAACCAATTTAATCAGTGAGGTGAGACCATAGAACCCTTTGAAACCAATTGAATCAGTGAGGGAGACCATAGAACCCTTTGAAACCAATTTATTCAGTGAGGGAGACTATAGAACCCTTTGAAACCAATGTAATCAGTGAGGTGAGACCATAGAACCCTTTGGAACCCATGTCATCAGTGAGGTGAGACCATAGAACCCTTTGGAACCCATGTCATCAGTGAGGGGAGACCATAGAACCCTTTGAAACCAATTTAATCAGTGAGGGGAGACCATAGAACCCTTTGAAACCAATTTAAGCAGTGAGGGGAGACCATAGAACCCTTTGAAACCCATGTCATCAGTGAGGTGAGACCATAGAACCCTTTGAAACCAATTTAAGCAGTGAGGGAGACCATAGAACCCTTTGAAACCAATTTAAGCAGTGAGGGGAGACCATAGAACCCTTTGAAACCCATGTCATCAGTGAGGTGAGACCATAGAACCCTTTGAAACCCATGACATCAGTGAGGAGAGACCATAGAACCCTTTGAAACCCATGTCATCAGTGAGGTGAGACCATAGAACCCTTTGGAACCCATGTCATCAGGGAGGTGAGGCTATAGAACCCTTTGAAACCCATGTCATCAGTGAGGTGATACCATAGAACCCTTTGAAACCCATGTCATCAGTGAGGTGAGACCATAGAACCCTTTGAAACCCATGTCATCAGTGAGGTGAGACCATAGAACCCTTTGAAACCAATTTAATCAGTGAGGTGAGACCATATAACCCTTTAAAACCAATTTAATCAGTGAGGTGAGACCATAGAACCCTTTGAAATCCATGTCATCGGTGAGGTGAGACCATAGAACCCTTTGAAACCAATTTAATCAGTGAGGTGAGACCATAGAACCCTTTGAAACCCATGTCATCAGTGAGGTGATACCATAGAACCCTTTGAAACCCATGTCATCAGTGAGGTGAGACCATAGAACCCTTTGAAACCCATGTCATCAGTGAGGTGAGACCATAGAACCCTTTGAAACCCATGTCATCAGTGAGGGGAGACCATAGAACCCTTTGAAACCAATTTAATCAGTGAGGTGAGGCCATAGAACCCTTTGGAACCCATGTAATCAGTGAGGTGAGACCATAGAATCAAATCAAATCAAATGAGACCATAGAACCCTTTGAAACCCATGTCATCAGTGAGGTGAGACCATAGAACCCTTTGAAACCAATTTAATCAGTGAGGTGAGACCATATAACCCTTTAAAACCAATTTAATCAGTGAGGTGAGACCATAGAACCCTTTGAAACCCATGTCATCAGTGAGGTGAGACCATAGAACCCTTTGAAACCCATGTCATCAGTGAGGTGAGACCATAGAACCCTTTGAAACCCATGTCATCAGTGAGGGGAGACCATAGAACCCTTTGAAACCAATTTATTCAGTGAGGGGAGACTATAGAACCCTTTGGAACCCATGTCATCAGTGAGGGGAGACCATAGAACCCTTTGAAACCAATGTATTCAGTGAGGGGAGACCATAGAACCCTTTGAAACCAATTGAATCAGTGAGGGGAGACCATAGAACCCGTTGAAACCCATGTCATCAGTGAGGAGAGACCATAGAACCCTTTGAAACCCAAGTCATCAGTGAGGTGAGACCATAGAACCCTTTGAAACCAATTTAAGCAGTGAGGGGAGACCATAGAACCCTTTGAAACCAATTTAAGCAGTGAGGGGAGACCATAGAACCCTTTGAAACCCATGTCATCAGTGAGGTGAGACCATAGAACCCTTTGAAACCCATGACATCAGTGAGGAGAGACCATAGAACCCTTTGAAACCCATGTCATCAGTGAGGTGAGACCATAGAACCCTTTGGAACCCATGTCATCAGGGAGGTGAGGCTATAGAACCCTTTGAAACCCATGTCATCAGTGAGGTGAGACCATAGAACCCTTTGAAACCCATGTCATCAGTGAGGTGAGACCATAGAACCCTTTGAAACCCATGTCATCAGTGAGGGAGACCATAGAACCCTTTGAAACCAATTTAATCAGTGAGGTGAGGCCATAGAACCCTTTGGAACCCATGTAATCAGTGAGGTGAGACCATAGAACCCTTTGAAACCCATGTCATCAGTGAGGGAGACCATAGAACCCTTTGAAACCAATTTATTCAGTGGGGAGACTATAGAACCCTTTTGAACCCATGTCATCAGTGAGGGGAGACCATAGAACCCTTTGAAACCAATTTATTCAGTGAGGGAGACCATAGAACCCTTTGAAACCAATTGAATCAGTGAGGGAGACCATAGAACCCTTTGAAACCCATGTCATCAGTGAGGAGAGACCATAGAACCCTTTGAAACCCATGTTATCAGTGAGGTGAGACCATAAAACCCTTTGAAACCCATGTCATCAGGGAGGTGAGACCATAAAACCCTTTGAAACCCATGTCATCAGGGAGATGAGACCATAGAACCCTTTGAAACCAATTTAATCAGTGAGGTGAGACCATAGAACCCTTTGAAACCAATTTAATCAGTGAGGTGAGACCATAGAACCCTTTGAAACCAATTTAATCAGTGAGGTGAGACCATAGAACCCTTTGAAACCCATGTCATCAGTGAGGTGAGACCATAGAACCCTTTGAAACCAATTTAATCAGTGAGGTGAGACCATAGAACCCTTTGAAACCAATTTAATCAGTGAGGTGAGACCATAGAACCCTTTGAAATCCATGTCATCAGTGAGGTGAGACCATAGAACCCTTTGAAACCAATTTAATCAGTGAGATGAGACCATAGAACCCTTTGAAACCAATTAATCAGTGAGGTGAGACCATAGAACCCTTTGAAACCAATTGAATCAGTGAGGGAGACCATAGAACCCTTTGAAACCAATTTATTCAGTGAGGGAGACTATAGAACCCTTTGAAACCAATTTAATCAGTGAGGTGAGGCCATAGAACCCTTTGGAACCCATGTAATCAGTGAGGTGAGACCATAGAACCCTTTGAAACCCATGTCATCAGTGAGGGAGACCATAGAACCCTTTGAAACCAATTTATTCAGTGAGGGGAGACTATAGAACCCTTTGAAACCAATTGAATCAGTGAGGGGAGACCATAGAACCCTTTGAAACCAATTTATTCAGTGAGGGGAGACTATAGAACCCTTTGAAACCAATGTAATCAGTGAGGTGAGACCATAGAACCCTTTGGAACCCATGTCATCAGTGAGGGGAGACCATAGAACCCTTTGAAATCCATGTCATCGGTGAGGTGAGACCATAGAACCCTTTGAAACCAATTTAATCAGTGAGGTGAGACCATAGAACCCTTTGAAACCAATTTAATCAGTGAGGTGAGACCATAGAATCCTTTGAAACCCATGTCATCAGTGAGGTGAGACCATAGAACCCTTTGGAACCAATGTAATCAGTGAGGTGAGACCATAGAACCCTTTGGAACCCATGTCATCAGTGAGGGGAGACCATAGAACCCTTTGGAACCCATGTCATCAGTGAGGGGAGACCATAGAACCCTTTGAAACCAATTTATTCAGTGAGGGGAGACCATAGAACCCTTTGAAACCAATTTATTCAGTGAGTGGAGACCATAGAACCCTTTGAAACCCATGTCATCAGAGAGGAGAGACCATAGAACCCTTTGAAACCCATGTCATCAGTGAGGTGAGACCATAAAACCCTTTGAAACCCATGTCATCAGGGAGGTGAGACCATAGAACCCTTTGAAACCAATTTAATCAGTGAGGTGAGACCATAGAACCCTTTGAAACCAATTTAATCAGTGAGGTGAGACCATAGAACCCTTTGAAATCCATGTCATCAGTGAGGTGAGACCATAGAACCCTTTGAAACCAATTTAATCAGTGAGATGAGACCATAGAACCCTTTGAAACCAATTTAATCAGTGAGGTGAGACCATAGAACCCTTTGAAACCCATGTCATCAGTGAGGTGAGACCATAGAACCCTTTGGAACCCATGTAATCAGTGAGGTGAGACCATAAAACCCTTTGAAACCCATGTCATCAGTGTGGGGAGACCATAGAACCCTTTGAAACCAATTTATTCAGTGAGGGGAGACCATAGAACCCTTTGAAACCAATTGAATCAGTGAGGGGAGACCATAGAACCCTTTGAAACCAATTTATTCAGTGAGGGGAGACTATAGAACCCTTTGAAACCAATGTAATCAGTGAGGTGAGACCATAGAACCCTTTGGAACCCATGTCATCAGTGAGGTGAGACCATAGAACCCTTTGAAACCCATGTCATCAGTGAGGGAGACCATAGAACCCTTTGAAACCAATTTAATCAGTGAGGGGAGACCATAGAACCCTTTGAAACCAATTTAAACAGTGAGGGGAGACCATAGAACCCTTTGAAACCCATGTCATCAGTGAGGTGAGACCATAGAACCCTTTGAAACCAATTTAAGCAGTGAGGGGAGACCATAGAACCCTTTGAAACCAATTTAAGCAGTGAGGGGAGACCATAGAACCCTTTGAAACCCATGTCATCAGTGAGGTGAGACCATAGAACCCTTTGGAACCCATGTCATCAGGGAGGTGAGACCATAGAACCCTTTGGAACCCATGTCATCAGGGAGGTGAGGCTATAGAACCCTTTGAAACCCATGTCATCAGTGAGGTGATACCATAGAACCCTTTGAAACCCATGTCATCAGTGAGGTGAGACCATAGAACCCTTTGAAACCCATGTCATCAGTGAGGTGAGACCATAGAACCCTTTGAAACCCATGTCATCAGTGAGGGGAGACCATAGAACCCTTTGAAACCAATTTAATAAGTGAGGGGAGACCATAGAACCCTTTGAAACCAATTTAATCAGTGAGGTGAGACCATAGAACCCTTTGAAACCCATGTCATCAGTGAGGTGAGACCATAGAACCCTTTGAAACCCATGTCATCAGTGAGGGAGACCATAGAACCCTTTGAAACCAATTTAATCAGTGAGGGAGACCATAGAACCCTTTGAAACCAATTTAATCAGTGAGGTGAGATCATAGAACCCTTTGAAACCCATGTCATCAGTGAGGTGAGACCATAGAACCCTTTGAAACCAATGTATTCAGTGAGGGAGACCATATAACCCTTTGGAACCCATGTCATCAGTGAGGAGAGACCATAGAACCCTTTGAAACCCATGTCATCAGTGAGGAGAGACCATAGAACCCTTTGAAACCAATTTAATCAGTGAGGTGAGACCATAGAACCCTTTGAAACCCATGTCATCAGTGAGGTGAGACCATAAAACCCTTTGAAACCAATTTAATCAGTGAGGGGAGACCATAGAACCCATGTCATCAGTGAGGTGAGACCATAGAACCCATGTAATCAGTGAGGTGAGACCATAGAACCCTTTGGAACCCATGTAATCAGTGAGGTGAGACCATAAAACCCTTTGAAACCCATGTCATCAGTGAGGGGAGACCATAGAACCCTTTGAAACCAATTTATTCAGTGAGGGGAGACCATAGAACCCTTTGAAACCAATTGAATCAGTGAGGGAGACCATAGAACCCTTTGAAACCAATTTATCAGTGAGGTGAGACCATAGAACCCTTTGAAACCAATTTAATCAGTGAGGTGAGACCATAGAACCCTTTGGAACCCATGTAATCAGTGAGGTGAGACCATAGAACCCTTTGAAACCCATGTCTTCAGTGAGGGGAGACCATAGAACCCTTTGAAACCAATTTATTCAGTGAGGGAGACATAGAACCCTTTGAAACCAATTGAATCAGTGAGGGAGACCATAGAACCCTTTGAAACCAATTTATTCAGTGAGGGAGACTATAGAACCCTTTGAAACCAATGTAATCAGTGAGGTGAGACCATAGAACCCTTTGGAACCCATGTCATCAGTGAGGGAGACCATAAAACCCTTTGAAATCCAGTGAGGTGAGACCATAGAACCCTTTGAAACCAATTTAATCAGTGAGGTGAGACCATAGAACCCTTTGAAACCAATTTAATCAGTGAGGTGAGACCATAGAATCCTTTGAAACCCATGTCATCAGTGAGGTGAGACCATAGAACCCTTTGAACCAATGTAATCAGTGAGGTGAGACCATAGAACCCTTTGGAACCCATGTCATCAGTGAGGGAGACCATAGAACCCTTTGGAACCCATGTCATCAGTGAGGGGAGACCATAGAACCCTTTGAAACCAATTTATTCAGTGAGGGGAGACCATAGAACCCTTTGAAACCAATTTATTCAGTGAGTGGAGACCATAGAACCCTTTGAAACCCATGTCATCAGAGAGGAGAGACCATAGAACCCTTTGAAACCCATGTCATCAGTGAGGTGAGACCATAGAACCCTTTGAAACCAATTTATTCAGTGAGGGGAGACCATAGAACCCTTTGAAACCAATTTATTCAGTGAGTGGAGACCATAGAACCCTTTGAAACCCATGTCATCAGAGAGGAGAGACCATAGAACCCTTTGGAACCCATGTCATCAGTGAGGGGAGACCATAGAACCCTTTGGAACCCATGTCATCAGTGAGGGGAGACCATAGAACCCTTTCAAACCAATTTATTCAGTGAGTGGAGACCATAGAACCCTTTGAAACCAATTTAATCAGTGAGGTGAGACCATAGAACCCTTTGAAATCCATGTCATCAGTGAGGTGAGACCATAGAACCCTTTGAAACCAATTTAATCAGTGAGATGAGACCATAGAACCCTTTGAAACCAATTTAATCAGTGAGGTGAGACCATAGAACCCTTTGAAACCCATGTCATCAGTGAGGTGAGACCATAGAACCCTTTGGAACCCATGTAATCAGTGAGGTGAGACCATAAAACCCTTTGAAACCCATGTCATCAGTGTGGGGAGACCATAGAACCCTTTGAAACCAATTTATTCAGTGAGGGAGACCATAGAACCCTTTGAAACCAATTGAATCAGTGAGGGAGACCATAGAACCCTTTGAAACCAATTTATCAGTGAGGGAGACTATAGAACCCTTTGAAACCAATTTAATCAGTGAGGGAGACCATAGAACCCTTTGAAACCAATTTAATCAGTGAGGGGAGACCATAGAACCCTTTGAAACCCATGTCATCAGTGAGGTGAGACCATAGAACCCTTTGAAACCAATTTAAGCAGTGAGGGGAGACCATAGAACCCTTTGAAACCAATTTAAGCAGTGAGGGGAGACCATAGAACCCTTTGAAACCCATGTCATCAGTGAGGTGAGACCATAGAACCCTTTGAAACCCATGACATCAGTGAGGAGAGACCATAGAACCATTTGGAACCCATGTCATCAGTGAGGTGATACCATAGAACCCTTTGAAACCCATGTCATCAGTGAGGTGAGACCATAGAACCCTTTGAAACCCATGTCATCAGTGAGGGGAGACCATAGAACCCTTTGAAACCAATTTAATAAGTGAGGGGAGACTATAGAACCCTTTGAAACCAATTTAATCAGTGAGGGGAGACCATAGAACCCTTTGAAACCAATTTAATCAGTGAGGGAGACCATAGAACCCTTTGAAACCCATGTCATCAGTGAGGTGAGACCATAGAACCCTTTGAAACCAATTTAAGCAGTGAGGGAGACCATAGAACCCTTTGAAACCAATTTAAGCAGTGAGGGGAGACCATAGAACCCTTTGAAACCCATGTCATCAGTGAGGTGAGACCATAGAACCCTTTGGAACCAATTTAATCAGTGAGGGAGACCATAGAACCCTTTGAAACCAATTTAATCAGTGAGGTGAGATCATAGAACCCTTTGAAACCCATGTCATCAGTGAGGTGAGACTATATAACCCTTTGAAACCAATGTATTCAGTGAGGGGAGACCATAGAACCCTTTGGAACCCATGTCATCAGTGAGGAGAGACCATAGAACCCTTTGAAACCCATGTCATCAGTGAGGAGAGACCATAGAACCCTTTGAAACCAATTTAATCAGTGAGGTGAGACCATAGAACCCTTTGAAACCCATGTCATCAGTGAGGTGAGACCATAGAACCCTTTGAAACCAATTTAATCAGTGAGGTGAGACCATAGAACCCAATTTAATCAGTGAGGTGAGACCATAGAACCCTTTGAAATCCATGTCATCAGTGAGGTGAGACCATAGAACCCTTTGAAACCAATTTAATCAGTGAGATGAGACCATAGAACCCTTTGAAACCAATTTAATCAGTGAGGTGAGACCATAGAACCCTTTGAAACCCATGTCATCAGTGAGGTGAGACCATAGAACCCTTTGGAACCCATGTAATCAGTGAGGTGAGACCATAAAACCCTTTGAAACCCATGTCATCAGTGGGGAGACCATAGAACCCTTTGAAACCAATTTATTCAGTGAGGGGAGACCATAGAACCCTTTGAAACCAATTGAATCAGTGAGGGGAGACCATAGAACCCTTTGAAACCAATTTATTCAGTGAGGGGAGACTATAGAACCCTTTGAAACCAATGTAATCAGTGAGGTGAGACCATAGAACCCTTTGAAACCCATGTCATCAGTGAGGTGAGACCATAGAACCCTTTGAAACCCATGTCATCAGTGAGGGAGACCATAGAACCCTTTGAAACCAATTTAATCAGTGAGGGAGACCATAGAACCCTTTGAAACCAATTTAAGCAGTGAGGGGAGACCATAGAACCCTTTGAAACCAATGTAATCAGTGAGGGAGACCATAGAACCCTTTGAAACCCATGTCATCAGTGAGGTGAGACCATAGAACCCTTTGAAACCCATGACATCAGTGAGGAGAGACCATAGAACCCTTTGAAACCCATGTCATCAGTGAGGTGAGACCATAGAACCCTTTGGAACCCATGTCATCAGGAGGTGAGGCTATAGAACCCTTTGAAACCCATGTCATCAGTGAGGTGATACCATAGAACCCTTTGAAACCCATGTCATCAGTGAGGTGAGACCATAGAACCCTTTGAAACCCATGTCATCAGTGAGGTGAGACCATAGAACCCTTTGAAACCCATGTCATCAGTGAGGGGAGACCATAGAACCCTTTGAAACCAATTTAATCAGTGAGGGAGACCATAGAACCCTTTGAAACCAATTTAATCAGTGAGGTGAGATCATAGAACCCTTTGAAACCCATGTCATCAGTGAGGTGAGACTATAGAACCCTTTGAAACCCATGTCATCAGTGAGGGGAGACCATAGAACCCTTTGAAACCAATTTAATCAGTGAGGGGAGACCATAGAACCCTTTGAAACCAATTTAATCAGTGAGGTGAGATCATAGAACCCTTTGAAACCCATGTCATCAGTGAGGTGAGACTATATAACCCTTTGAAACCAATGTATTCAGTGAGGGGAGACCATATAACCCTTTGGAACCCATGTCATCAGTGAGGAGAGACCATAGAACCCTTTGAAACCCATGTCATCAGTGAGGAGAGACCATAGAACCCTTTGAAACCAATTTAATCAGTGAGGTGAGACCATAGAACCCTTTGAAACCCATGTCATCAGTGAGGTGAGACCATAAAACCCTTTGAAACCAATTTAATCAGTGAGGGGAGACCATAGAACCCATGTCATCAGTGAGGTGAGACCATAGAACCCATGTAATCAGTGAGGTGAGACCATAGAACCCATGTAATCAGTGAGGTGAGACCATAGAACCATTTGGAACCCATGTCATCAGAGAGGTGAGACCATAGAACCCTTTGGAACCCATGTCATCAGTGAGGTGAGACCATAGAACCCTTTGAAACCAATTTAATCAGTGAGATGAGACCATAGAACCCTTTGAAACCAATTTAATCAGTGAGGTGAGACCATAGAACCCTTTGAAACCCATGTCATCAGTGAGGTGAGACCATAGAACCCTTTGGAACCCATGTAATCAGTTAGGTGAGACCATAAAACCCTTTGAAACCCATGTCATCAGTGAGGGGAGACCATAGAACCCTTTGAAACCAATTTATTCAGTGAGGGGAGAACATAGAACCCTTTGAAACCAATTGAATCAGTGAGGGGAGACCATAGAACCCTTTGAAACCAATTTATTCAGTGAGGGGAGACTATAGAACCCTTTGAAACCAATTGAATCAGTGAGGGGAGACCATAGAACCCTTTGAAACCAATTTATTCAGTGAGGGGAGACTATAGAACCCTTTGAAACCAATGTAATCAGTGAGGTGAGACCATAGAACCCTTTGGAACCCATGTCATCAGTGAGGGGAGACCATAGAACCCTTTGAAATCCATGTCATCGGTGAGGTGAGACCATAGAACCCTTTGAAACCAATTTAATCAGTGAGGTGAGACCATAGAACCCTTTGAAACCAATTTAATCAGTGAGGTGAGACCATAGACCCTTTGAAACCCATGTCATCAGTGAGGTGAGACCATAGAACCCTTTGGAACCAATGTAATCAGTGAGGTGAGACCATAGAACCCTTTGGAACCCATGTCATCAGTGAGGGAGACCATAGAACCCTTTGAAACCCATGTCATCAGTGAGGGAGACCATAGAACCCTTTGATTTAAGCAGTGAGGGAGACCATAGAACCCTTTGAAACCCATGTCATCAGTGAGGTGAGACCATAGAACCCTTTGAAACATCAGTGAGGAGAGACCATAGAACCATTTGGAACCCATTTAATCAGTGAGGTGAGACCATAGAACCCTTTGAAACCCATGTCATCAGTGAGGTGAGACCATAGAACCCTTTGAAACCCATGTCATCAGTGAGGGAGACCATAGAACCCTTTGAAACCAATTTAATCAGTGAGGAGACCATAGAACCCTTTGAAACCAATTTAATCAGTGAGGGGAGACCATAGAACCCTTTGAAACCAATTTAATCAGTGAGGGAGACCATAGAACCCTTTGAAACCCATGTCATCAGTGAGGTGAGACCATAGAACCCTTTGAAACCAATGTCATCAGTGAGGGGAGACCATAGAACCCTTTGAAACCCATGTCATCAGTGAGGTGAGACCATAGAACCCTTTGAAACCAATTTAATCAGTGAGGGAGACCATAGAACCCTTTGAAACCAATTTAATCAGTGAGGTGAGACCATAGAACCCTTTGAAACCCATGTCATCAGTGAGGTGAGACTATATAACCCTTTGAAACCAATGTATTCAGTGAGGGGAGACCATAGAACCCTTTGGAACCCATGTCATCAGTGAGGGAGACCATAGAACCCTTTGAAACCCATGTCATCAGTGAGGAGAGACCATAGAACCCTTTGAAACCAATTTAATCAGTGAGGTGAGACCATAGAACCCTTTGAAACCCATGTCATCAGTGAGGTGAGACCATAGAACCCTTTGAAACCAATTTAATCAGTGAGGTGAGACCATAGAACCCTTTGAAACCAATTTAATCAGTGAGGTGAGACCATAGAACCCTTTGAAATCCATGTCATCAGTGAGGTGAGACCATAGAACCCTTTGAAACCAATTTAATCAGTGAGGTGAGACCATAGAACCCTTTGAAACCAATTTAATCAGTGAGGTGAGACCATAGAACCCTTTGAAACCCATGTCATCAGTGAGGTGAGACCATAAAACCCTTTGAAACCAATTTAATCAGTGAGGTGAGAACCATGTCAGAACCATAGAACCCTTTGAAACCAATGTAATCAGTGAGGTGAGACCATAGAACCATTTGGAACCCATGTCATCAGTGAGGTGAGACCATAGAACCCTTTGAAACCCATGTCATCAGTGAGGTGAGACCATAGAACCCTTTGAAACCAATTTAATCAGTGAGATGAGACCATAGAACCCTTTGAAACCAATTTAATCAGTGAGGTGAGACCATAGAACCCTTTGAAACCCATGTCATCAGTGAGGTGAGACCATAGAACCCTTTGGAACCCATGTAATCAGTGAGGTGAGAACCCTTTGAAACCCATGTCATCAGTGAGGGGAGACCATAGAACCCTTTGAAACCAATTTATTCAGTGAGGGGAGACCATAGAACCCTTTGAAACCAATTGAATCAGTGAGGGGAGACCATAGAACCCTTTGAAACCAATTTATTCAGTGAGGGAGACTATAGAACCCTTTGAAACCAATTGAATCAGTGAGGGAGACCATAGAACCCTTTGAAACCAATTTATTCAGTGAGGGAGACTATAGAACCCTTTGAAACCAATGTAATCAGTGAGGTGAGACCATAGAACCCTTTGGAACCCATGTCATCAGTGAGGGAGACCATAGAACCCTTGAAATCCATGTCATCAGTGAGGTGAGACCATAGAACCCTTTGAAACCAATTTAATCAGTGAGGTGAGACCATAGAACCCTTTGAAACCAATTTAATCAGTGAGGTGAGACCATAGAATCCTTTGAAACCCATGTCATCAGTGAGGTGAGACCATAGAACCCTTTGGAACCAATGTAATCAGTGAGGTGAGACCATAGAACCCTTTGGAACCCATGTCATCAGTGAGGGGAGACCATAGAACCCTTTGGAACCCATGTCATCAGTGAGGGGAGACCATAGAACCCTTTGAAACCAATTTAAGCAGTGAGGGGAGACCATAGAACCCTTTGAAACCCATGTCATCAGTGAGGTGAGACCATAGAACCCTTTGAAACCCATGACATCAGTGAGGAGAGACCATAGAACCATTTGGAACCCATGTCATCAGTGAGGTGATACCATAGAACCCTTTGAAACCCATGTCATCAGTGAGGTGAGACCATAGAACCCTTTGAAACCCATGTCATCAGTGAGGGGAGACCATAGAACCCTTTGAAACCAATTTAATAAGTGAGGGGAGACTATAGAACCCTTTGAAACCAATTTAATCAGTGAGGGGAGACCATAGAACCCTTTGAAACCAATTTAAGCAGTGAGGGGAGACCATAGAACCCTTTGAAACCCATGTCATCAGTGAGGTGAGACCATAGAACCCTTTGAAACCAATTTAAGCAGTGAGGGGAGACCATAGAACCCTTTGAAACCAATTTAAGCAGTGAGGGGAGACCATAGAACCCTTTGAAACCCATGTCATCAGTGAGGTGAGACCATAGAACCCTTTGGAACCAATTTAATCAGTGAGGGGAGACCATAGAACCCTTTGAAACCAATTTAATCAGTGAGGTGAGATCATAGAACCCTTTGAAACCCATGTCATCAGTGAGGTGAGACTATATAACCCTTTGAAACCAATGTATTCAGTGAGGGGAGACCATAGAACCCTTTGGAACCCATGTCATCAGTGAGGAGAGACCATAGAACCCTTTGAAACCCATGTCATCAGTGAGGAGAGACCATAGAACCCTTTGAAACCAATTTAATCAGTGAGGTGAGACCATAGAACCCTTTGAAACCCATGTCATCAGTGAGGTGAGACCATAGAACCCTTTGAAACCAATTTAATCAGTGAGGTGAGACCATAGAACCCTTTGAAACCAATTTAATCAGTGAGGTGAGACCATAGAACCCTTTGAAATCCATGTCATCAGTGAGGTGAGACCATAGAACCCTTTGAAACCAATTTAATCAGTGAGATGAGACCATAGAACCCTTTGAAACCAATTTAATCAGTGAGGTGAGACCATAGAACCCTTTGAAACCCATGTCATCAGTGAGGTGAGACCATAGAACCCTTTGGAACCCATGTAATCAGTGAGGTGAGACCATAAAACCCTTTGAAACCCATGTCATCAGTGTGGGGAGACCATAGAACCCTTTGAAACCAATTTATTCAGTGAGGGGAGACCATAGAACCCTTTGAAACCAATTGAATCAGTGAGGGGAGACCATAGAACCCTTTGAAACCAATTTATTCAGTGAGGGGAGACTATAGAACCCTTTGAAACCAATGTAATCAGTGAGGTGAGACCATAGAACCCTTTGGAACCCATGTCATCAGTGAGGTGAGACCATAGAACCCTTTGGAACCCATGTCATCAGTGAGGGGAGACCATAGAACCCTTTGAAACCAATTTAATCAGTGAGGGGAGACCATAGAACCCTTTGAAACCAATTTAAGCAGTGAGGGGAGACCATAGAACCCTTTGAAACCCATGTCATCAGTGAGGTGAGACCATAGAACCCTTTGAAACCAATTTAAGCAGTGAGGGGAGACCATAGAACCCTTTGAAACCAATTTAAGCAGTGAGGGGAGACCATAGAACCCTTTGAAACCCATGTCATCAGTGAGGTGAGACCATAGAACCCTTTGAAACCCATGACATCAGTGAGGAGAGACCATAGAACCCTTTGAAACCCATGTCATCAGTGAGGTGAGACCATAGAACCCTTTGGAACCCATGTCATCAGGGAGGTGAGGCTATAGAACCCTTTGAAACCCATGTCATCAGTGAGGTGATACCATAGAACCCTTTGAAACCCATGTCATCAGTGAGGTGAGACCATAGAACCCTTTGAAACCCATGTCATCAGTGAGGTGAGACCATAGAACCCTTTGAAACCCATGTCATCAGTGAGGGGAGACCATAGAACCCTTTGAAACCAATTTAATAAGTGAGGGGAGACCATAGAACCCTTTGAAACCAATTTAATCAGTGAGGTGAGATCATAGAACCCTTTGAAACCCATGTCATCAGTGAGGTGAGACTATAGAACCCTTTGAAACCCATGTCATCAGTGAGGGGAGACCATAGAACCCTTTGAAACCAATTTAATCAGTGAGGGGAGACCATAGAACCCTTTGAAACCAATTTAATCAGTGAGGTGAGATCATAGAACCCTTTGAAACCCATGTCATCAGTGAGGTGAGACTATATAACCCTTTGAAACCAATGTATTCAGTGAGGGGAGACCATGTAACCCTTTGGAACCCATGTCATCAGTGAGGAGAGACCATAGAACCCTTTGAAACCCATGTCATCAGTGAGGAGAGACCATAGAACCCTTTGAAACCAATTTAATCAGTGAGGTGAGACCATAGAACCCTTTGAAACCCATGTCATCAGTGAGGTGAGACCATAAAACCCTTTGAAACCAATTTAATCAGTGAGGGGAGACCATAGAACCCATGTCATCAGTGAGGTGAGACCATAGAACCCATGTAATCAGTGAGGTGAGACCATAGAACCCATGTAATCAGTGAGGTGAGACCATAGAACCATTTGGAACCCATGTCATCAGAGAGGTGAGACCATAGAACCCTTTGGAACCCATGTCATCAGTGAGGTGAGACCATAGAACCCTTTGAAACCAATTTAATCAGTGAGATGAGACCATAGAACCCTTTGAAACCAATTTAATCAGTGAGGTGAGACCATAGAACCCTTTGAAACCCATGTCATCAGTGAGGTGAGACCATAGAACCCTTTGGAACCCATGTAATCAGTTAGGTGAGACCATAAAACCCTTTGAAACCCATGTCATCAGTGAGGGGAGACCATAGAACCCTTTGAAACCAATTTATTCAGTGAGGGGAGACCATAGAACCCTTTGAAACCAATTGAATCAGTGAGGGGAGACCATAGAACCCTTTGAAACCAATTTATTCAGTGAGGGGAGACTATAGAACCCTTTGAAACCAATTGAATCAGTGAGGGGAGACCATAGAACCCTTTGAAACCAATTTATTCAGTGAGGGGAGACTATAGAACCCTTTGGAACCCATGTCATCAGTGAGGGGAGACCATAGAACCCTTTGAAATCCATGTCATCGGTGAGGTGAGACCATAGAACCCTTTGAAACCAATTTAATCAGTGAGGTGAGACCATAGAACCCTTTGAAACCAATTTAATCAGTGAGGTGAGACCATAGAATCCTTTGAAACCCATGTCATCAGTGAGGTGAGACCATAGAACCCTTTGGAACCAATGTAATCAGTGAGGTGAGACCATAGAACCCTTTGGAACCCATGTCATCAGTGAGGGGAGACCATAGAACCCTTTGAAACCAATTTATTCAGTGAGTGGAGACCATAGAACCCTTTGAAACCCATGTCATCAGAGAGGAGAGACCATAGAACCCTTTGAAACCCATGTCATCAGTGAGGTGAGACCATAGAACCCTTTGAAACCAATTTATTCAGTGAGGGGAGACCATAGAACCCTTTGAAACCAATTTATTCAGTGAGTGGAGACCATAGAACCCTTTGAAACCCATGTCATCAGAGAGGAGAGACCATAGAACCCTTTGGAACCCATGTCATCAGTGAGGGGAGACCATAGAACCCTTTGGAACCCATGTCATCAGTGAGGGGAGACCATAGAACCCTTTGAAACCAATTTATTCAGTGAGTGGAGACCATAGAACCCTTTGAAATCCATGTCATCAGTGAGGTGAGACCATAGAACCCTTTGAAACCAATTTAATCAGTGAGATGAGACCATAGAACCCTTTGAAACCAATTTAATCAGTGAGGTGAGACCATAGAACCCTTTGAAACCCATGTCATCAGTGTGGGGAGACCATAGAACCCTTTGAAACCAATTTATTCAGTGAGGGGAGACCATAGAACCCTTTGAAACCAATTTATTCAGTGAGGGGAGACTATAGAACCCTTTGAAACCAATTTAATCAGTGAGGGGAGACCATAGAACCCTTTGAAACCCATGTCATCAGTGAGGTGAGACCATAGAACCCTTTGAAACCAATTTAAGCAGTGAGGGGAGACCATAGAACCCTTTGAAACCAATTTAAGCAGTGAGGGGAGACCATAGAACCCTTTGAAACCCATGTCATCAGTGAGGTGAGACCATAGAACCCTTTGAAACCCATGACATCAGTGAGGAGAGACCATAGAACCATTTGAAACCCATGTCATCAGTGAGGTGAGACCATAGAACCCTTTGAAACCCATGTCATCAGTGAGGTGAGACCATAGAACCCTTTGAAACCCATGTCATCAGTGAGGTGAGACCATAGAACCCTTTGAAACCCATGTCATCAGTGAGGGGAGACCATAGAACCCTTTGAAACCAATTTAATAAGTGAGGGGAGACCATAGAACCCTTTGAAACCAATTTAATCAGTGAGGTGAGATCATAGAACCCTTTGAAACCCATGTCATCAGTGAGGTGAGACTATAGAACCCTTTGAAACCCATGTCATCAGTGAGGGGAGACCATAGAACCCTTTGAAACCAATTTAATCAGTGAGGGAGACCATAGAACCCTTTGAAACCAATTTAATCAGTGAGGTGAGATCATAGAACCCTTTGAAACCCATGTCATCAGTGAGGTGAGACTATATAACCCTTTGAAACCAATGTATCAGTGAGGGGAGACCATAGAACCCTTTGGAACCCATGTCATCAGTGAGGAGAGACCATAGAACCCTTTGAAACCCATGTCATCAGTGAGGGAGACCATAGAACCCTTTGAAACCAATTTAATCAGTGAGGTGAGACCATAGAACCCTTTGAAACCCATGTCATCAGTGAGGTGAGACCATAAAACCCTTTGAAACCAATTTAATCAGTGAGGGAGACCATAGAGTCATCAGTGAGGTGAGACCATAGAACCCATGTAATCAGTGAGGTGAGACCATAGAACCATTTGGAACCCATGTCATCAGAGAGGTGAGACCATAGAACCCTTTGGAACCCATGTCATCAGTGAGGTGAGACCATAGAACCCTTTGAAACCAATTTAATCAGTGAGGTGAGACTATAGAACCCTTTGAAACCAATTTAATCAGTGAGGTGAGACCATAGAACCCTTTGAAACCAATTTAATCAGTGAGGTGAGACTATATAACCCATGTCATCAGTGAGGTGAGACCATAGAACCCTTTGGAACCCATGTCATCAGTGAGGTGAGACCATAGAACCCTTTGAAACCAATTTATTCAGTGAGGTGAGACTATAGAAGAACCAATTTAATCAGTGAGGTGAGACCATAGAACCCATGTCATCAGTGAGGTGAGACCATAGAACCCTTTGAAACCAATTTAATCAGTGAGGTGAGACCATAGAACCCTTTGAAACCCATGTCATCAGTGAGGAGAGACCATAGAACCCTTTGAAACCAATTTAATCAGTGAGGTGAGACCATAGAACCCTTTGAAACCCATGTCATCAGTGAGGTGAGACCATAGAACCCTTTGAAACCAATTTAATCAGTGAACCCATGTCATCAGTGAGGTGAGACCATAGAACCCATGTCATCAGTGAGGTGAGACCATAGAACCATTTGGAACCCATGTCATCAGTGAGGTGAGACCATAGAACCCTTTGAAACCAATTTATTCAGTGAGGTGAGACTATAGAACCCTTTGAAACCCATGTCATCAGTGAGGTGAGACCATAGAACCCTTTGAAACCAATTTAATCAGTGAGGTGAGACCATAGAACCCTTTGAAACCCATGTCATCAGTGAGGAGAGACCATAGAACCCTTTGAAACCAATTTAATCAGTGAGGTGAGACCATAGAACCCTTTGAAACCCATGTCATCAGTGAGGTGAGACCATAGAACCCTTTGGAACCCATGTCATCAGTGAGGGGAGACCATAGAACCCTTTGGAACCCATGTCATCAGTGAGGGGAGACCATAGAACCCTTTGAAACCAATTTAAGCAGTGAGGGGAGACCATAGAACCCTTTGAAACCCATGTCATCAGTGAGGTGAGACCATAGAACCCTTTGAAACCCATGACATCAGTGAGGAGAGACCATAGAACCATTTGGAACCCATGTCATCAGTGAGGTGATACCATAGAACCCTTTGAAACCCATGTCATCAGTGAGGTGAGACCATAGAACCCTTTGAAACCCATGTCATCAGTGAGGGAGACCATAGAACCCTTTGAAACCAATTTAATAAGTGAGGGAGACTATAGAACCCTTTGAAACCAATTTAATCAGTGAGGGAGACCATAGAACCCTTTGAAACCAATTTCAGTGAGGGGAGACCATAGAACCCTTTGAAACCCATGTCATCAGTGAGGTGAGACCATAGAACCCTTTGAAACCAATTTAAGCAGTGAGGGGAGACCATAGAACCCTTTGAAACCAATTTAAGCAGTGAGGGGAGACCATAGAACCCTTTGAAACCCATGTCATCAGTGAGGTGAGACCATAGAACCCTTTGGAACCAATTTAATCAGTGAGGGGAGACCATAGAACCCTTTGAAACCAATTTAATCAGTGAGGTGAGATCATAGAACCCTTTGAAACCCATGTCATCAGTGAGGTGAGACTATATAACCCTTTGAAACCAATGTATTCAGTGAGGGGAGACCATAGAACCCTTTGGAACCCATGTCATCAGTGAGGAGAGACCATAGAACCCTTTGAAACCCATGTCATCAGTGAGGAGAGACCATAGAACCCTTTGAAACCAATTTAATCAGTGAGGTGAGACCATAGAACCCTTTGAAACCCATGTCATCAGTGAGGTGAGACCATAGAACCCTTTGAAACCAATTTAATCAGTGAGGTGAGACCATAGAACCCTTTGAAACCAATTTAATCAGTGAGGTGAGACCATAGAACCCTTTGAAATCCATGTCATCAGTGAGGTGAGACCATAGAACCCTTTGAAACCAATTTAATCAGTGAGATGAGACCATAGAACCCTTTGAAACCAATTTAATCAGTGAGGTGAGACCATAGAACCCTTTGAAACCCATGTCATCAGTGAGGTGAGACCATAGAACCCTTTGGAACCCATGTAATCAGTGAGGTGAGACCATAAAACCCTTTGAAACCCATGTCATCAGTGTGGGGAGACCATAGAACCCTTTGAAACCAATTTATTCAGTGAGGGGAGACCATAGAACCCTTTGAAACCAATTGAATCAGTGAGGGAGACCATAGAACCCTTTGAAACCAATTTATTCAGTGAGGGGAGACTATAGAACCCTTTGAAACCAATGTAATCAGTGAGGTGAGACCATAGAACCCTTTGGAACCCATGTCATCAGTGAGGTGAGACCATAGAACCCTTTGGAACCCATGTCATCAGTGAGGGAGACCATAGAACCCTTTGAAACCAATTTAATCAGTGAGGGAGACCATAGAACCCTTTGAAACCAATTTAAGCAGTGAGGGAGACCATAGAACCCTTTGAAACCCATGTCATCAGTGAGGTGAGACCATAGAACCCTTTGAAACCAATTTAAGCAGTGAGGGGAGACCATAGAACCCTTTGAAACCAATTTAAGCAGTGAGGGGAGACCATAGAACCCTTTGAAACCCATGTCATCAGTGAGGTGAGACCATAGAACCCTTTGAAACCCATGACATCAGTGAGGAGAGACCATAGAACCCTTTGAAACCCATGTCATCAGTGAGGTGAGACCATAGAACCCTTTGGAACCCATGTCATCAGGGAGGTGAGGCTATAGAACCCTTTGAAACCCATGTCATCAGTGAGGTGATACCATAGAACCCTTTGAAACCCATGTCATCAGTGAGGTGAGACCATAGAACCCTTTGAAACCCATGTCATCAGTGAGGTGAGACCATAGAACCCTTTGAAACCCATGTCATCAGTGAGGGGAGACCATAGAACCCTTTGAAACCAATTTAATAAGTGAGGGAGACCATAGAACCCTTTGAAACCAATTTAATCAGTGAGGTGAGATCATAGAACCCTTTGAAACCCATGTCATCAGTGAGGTGAGACTATAGAACCCTTTGAAACCCATGTCATCAGTGAGGGGAGACCATAGAACCCTTTGAAACCAATTTAATCAGTGAGGGGAGACCATAGAACCCTTTGAAACCAATTTAATCAGTGAGGTGAGATCATAGAACCCTTTGAAACCCATGTCATCAGTGAGGTGAGACTATATAACCCTTTGAAACCAATGTATTCAGTGAGGGGAGACCATAGTAACCCTTTGGAACCCATGTCATCAGTGAGGAGAGACCATAGAACCCTTTGAAACCCATGTCATCAGTGAGGAGAGACCATAGAACCCTTTGAAACCAATTTAATCAGTGAGGTGAGACCATAGAACCCTTTGAAACCCATGTCATCAGTGAGGTGAGACCATAAAACCCTTTGAAACCAATTTAATCAGTGAGGGGAGACCATAGAACCCATGTCATCAGTGAGGTGAGACCATAGAACCCATGTAATCAGTGAGGTGAGACCATAGAACCCATGTAATCAGTGAGGTGAGACCATAGAACCATTTGGAACCCATGTCATCAGAGAGGTGAGACCATAGAACCCTTTGGAACCCATGTCATCAGTGAGGTGAGACCATAGAACCCTTTGAAACCAATTTAATCAGTGAGATGAGACCATAGAACCCTTTGAAACCAATTTAATCAGTGAGGTGAGACCATAGAACCCTTTGAAACCCATGTCATCAGTGAGGTGAGACCATAGAACCCTTTGGAACCCATGTAATCAGTTAGGTGAGACCATAAAACCCTTTGAAACCCATGTCATCAGTGAGGGGAGACCATAGAACCCTTTGAAACCAATTTATTCAGTGAGGGGAGACCATAGAACCCTTTGAAACCAATTGAATCAGTGAGGGAGACCATAGAACCCTTTGAAACCAATTTATTCAGTGAGGGAGACTATAGAACCCTTTGAAACCAATTGAATCAGTGAGGGGAGACCATAGAAGAAACCAATTTATTCAGTGAGGGGAGACTATAGAACCCTTTGGAACCCATGTCATCAGTGAGGGGAGACCATAGAACCCTTTGAAACCCATGTCATCAGTGAGGTGAGACCATAGAACCCTTTGAAACCAATTTAATCAGTGAGGTGAGACCATAGAACCCTTTGAAACCAATTTAATCAGTGAGGTGAGACCATAGAATCCTTTGAAACCCATGTCATCAGTGAGGTGAGACCATAGAACCCTTTGGAACCAATGTAATCAGTGAGGTGAGACCATAGAACCCTTTGGAACCCATGTCATCAGTGAGGGAGACCATAGAACCCTTTGAAACCAATTTAATCAGTGAGTAGAGACCATAGAACCCTTTGAAACCCATGTCATCAGAGAGGAGAGACCATAGAACCCTTTGAAACCCATGTCATCAGTGAGGTGAGACCATAGAACCCTTTGAAACCAATTTATTCAGTGAGGGGAGACCATAGAACCCTTTGAAACCAATTTATTCAGTGAGTGGAGACCATAGAACCCTTTGAAACCCATGTCATCAGAGAGGAGAGACCATAGAACCCTTTGGAACCCATGTCATCAGTGAGGGGAGACCATAGAACCCTTTGGAACCCATGTCATCAGTGAGGGGAGACCATAGAACCCTTTGAAACCAATTTATTCAGTGAGTGGAGACCATAGAACCCTTTGAAATCCATGTCATCAGTGAGGTGAGACCATAGAACCCTTTGAAACCAATTTAATCAGTGAGATGAGACCATAGAACCCTTTGAAACCAATTTAATCAGTGAGGTGAGACCATAGAACCCTTTGAAACCCATGTCATCAGTGAGGTGAGACCATAGAACCCTTTGGAACCCATGTAATCAGTGAGGTGAGACCATAAAACCCTTTGAAACCCATGTCATCAGTGAGGGGAGACCATAGAACCCTTTGAAACCAATTTATTCAGTGAGGGGAGACCATAGAACCCTTTGAAACCAATTGAATCAGTGAGGGGAGACCATAGAACCCTTTGAAACCAATTTAATCAGTGAGGGGAGACTATAGAACCCTTTGAAACCAATTTAATCAGTGAGGGAGACCATAGAACCCTTTGAAACCAATTTAAGCAGTGAGGGGAGACCATAGAACCCTTTGAAACCCATGTCATCAGTGAGGTGAGACCATAGAACCCTTTGAAACCAATTTAATCAGTGAGGGGAGACCATAGAACCCTTTGAAACCAATTTAAGCAGTGAGGGGAGACCATAGAACCCTTTGAAACCCATGTCATCAGTGAGGTGAGACCATCATGACATCAGTGAGGTGAGACCATAGAACCATTTGGAACCCATGTCATCAGTGAGGTGATACCATAGAACCCTTTGAAACCCATGTCATCAGTGAGGTGAGACCATAGAACCCTTTGAAACCCATGTCATCAGTGAGGTGAGACCATAGAACCCTTTGAAACCCATGTCATCAGTGAGGGGAGACCATAGAACCCTTTGAAACCAATTTAATAAGTGAGGGGAGACCATAGAACCCTTTGAAACCAATTTAATCAGTGAGGTGAGATCATAGAACCCTTTGAAACCCATGTCATCAGTGAGGTGAGACTATAGAACCCTTTGAAACCCATGTCATCAGTGAGGGGAGACCATAGAACCCTTTGAAACCAATTTAATCAGTGAGGGGAGACCATAGAACCCTTTGAAACCAATTTAATCAGTGAGGTGAGATCATAGAACCCTTTGAAACCCATGTCATCAGTGAGGTGAGACTATATAACCCTTTGAAACCAATGTATTCAGTGAGGGGAGACCATAGAACCCTTTGGAACCCATGTCATCAGTGAGGAGAGACCATAGAACCCTTTGAAACCCATGTCATCAGTGAGGAGAGACCATAGAACCCTTTGAAACCAATTTAATCAGTGAGGTGAGACCATAGAACCCTTTGAAACCCATGTCATCAGTGAGGTGAGACCATAAAACCCTTTGAAACCAATTTAATCAGTGAGGGGAGACCATAGAACCCATGTCATCAGTGAGGTGAGACCATAGAACCCATGTAATCAGTGAGGTGAGACCATAGAACCATTTGGAACCCATGTCATCAGAGAGGTGAGACCATAGAACCCTTTGGAACCCATGTCATCAGTGAGGTGAGACCATAGAACCCTTTGAAACCAATTTAATCAGTGAGGTGAGACTATAGAACCCTTTGAAACCCATGTCATCAGTGAGGTGAGACCATAGAACCCGTTGAAACCAATTTAATCAGTGAGGTGAGACTATAGAACCCTTTGAAACCAATTTAATCAGTGAGGTGAGACCATAGAACCCTTTGAAACCAATTTAATCAGTGAGGTGAGACTATATAACCCATGTCATCAGTGAGGTGAGACCATAGAACCCTTTGGAACCCATGTCATCAGTGAGGTGAGACCATAGAACCCTTTGAAACCAATTTAATCAGTGAGGTGAGACCATATAACCCTTTGAAACCCATGTCATCAGTGAGGTAAGACCATAGAACCCTTTGGAACCCATGTCATCAGTGAGGTGAGACCATAGAACCCTTTGAAACCAATTTAATCAGTGAGGTGAGACCATAGAACCCTTTGAAACCAATTTAATCAGTGAGGGGAGACCATATAACCCATGTAATCAGTGAGGTGAGACCATAGAACCATTTGGAACCCATGTCATCAGTGAGGTGAGACCATAGAACCCTTTGGAACCCATGTCATCAGTGAGGTGAGACCATAGAACCCTTTGAAACCAATTTATTCAGTGAGGTGAGACTATAGAACCCTTTGAAACCAATTTAATCGGTGAGGTGAGACCATAGAACCCATGTCATCAGGGAGGTGAGACCTTAGAACCCTTTGAAACCAATTTAATCAGTGAGGTGAGACCATAGAACCCTTTGAAACCCATGTCATCAGTGAGGAGAGACCATAGAACCCTTTGAAACCAATTTAATCAGTGAGGTGAGACCATAGAACCCTTTGAAACCCATGTCATCAGTGAGGTGAGACCATAGAACCCTTTGAAACCAATTTAATCAGTGAGGGGAGACCATAGAACCCATGTCATCAGTGAGGTGAGACCATAGAACCCATGTAATCAGTGAGGTGAGACCATAGAACCATTTGGAACCCATGTCATCAGTGAGGTGAGACCATAGAACCCTTTGGAACCCATGTCATCAGTGAGGTGAGACCATAGAACCCTTTGAAACCAATTTATTCAGTGAGGTGAGACTATAGAACCCTTTGAAACCAATTTAATCGGTGAGGTGAGACCATAGAACCCATGTCATCAGGGAGGTGAGACCTTAGAACCCTTTGAAACCAATTTAATCAGTGAGGTGAGACCATAGAACCCTTTGAAACCCATGTCATCAGTGAGGAGAGACCATAGAACCCTTTGAAACCAATTTAATCAGTGAGGTGAGACCATAGAACCCTTTGAAACCCATGTCATCAGTGAGGTGAGACCATAGAACCCTTTGAAACCAATTTAATCAGTGAGGGGAGACCATAGAACCCATGTCATCAGTGAGGTGAGACCATAGAACCCATGTAATCAGTGAGGTGAGACCATAGAACCATTTGGAACCCATGTCATCAGTGAGGTGAGACCATAGAATCCTTTGAAACCAATTTATTCAGTGAGGTGAGACCATAGAACCCGTTGAAACCAATTTAATCAGTGAGGTGAGACTATAGAACCCTTTGAAACCAATTTAATCAGTGAGGGGAGACCATAGAACCCTTTGAAACCAATTTAATCAGTGAGGTGAGACCATATAACCCATGTCATCAGTGAGGTGAGACCATAGAACCCTTTGGAACCCATGTCATCAGTGAGGTGAGACCATAGAACCCTTTGAAACCAATTTAATCAGTGAGGTGAGACCATAGAACCCTTTGAAACCAATGTAATCAGTGAGGTGAGACCATAGAACCCTTTGAAACCCATGTCATCAGTGAGGTGAGACCATAGAACCCTTTGAAACCAATTTAATCAGTGAGGTGAGACCATAGAACCCTTTGAAACCAATTTAATCAGTGAGGTGAGACCATAGAACCCTTTGAAACCCATGTCATCAGTGAGGTGAGACCATAGAACCCTTTGAAACCAATTTCATCAGTGAGGTGAGACCATAGAACCCTTTGAAACCAATTTATTCAGTGAGGTGGAGACCATAGAACCCTTTGAAACCCATGTCATCAGTGAGGTGAGACCATAGAACCCTTTGGAACCCATGTCATCAGTGAGGTGAGACCATAGAACCCTTTGAAACCCATGTCATCAGTGAGGGGAGACCATAGAACCCTTTGAAACCAATTTATTCAGTGAGGGAGACCATAGAACCCTTTGAAACCAATTTAATCAGTGAGGTGAGACCATAGAACCCTTTGAAACCCATGTCATCAGTGAGGTGAGACCATAGAACCCTTTGGAACCCATGTAATCAGTGAGGTGAGACCATAAAACCCTTTGAAACCCATGTCATCAGTGTGGGGAGACCATAGAACCCTTTGAAACCAATTTATTCAGTGAGGGGAGACCATAGAACCCTTTGAAACCAATTGAATCAGTGAGGGGAGACCATAGAACCCTTTGAAACCAATTTATTCAGTGAGGGGAGACTATAGAACCCTTTGAAACCAATTTAATCAGTGAGGGGAGACCATAGAACCCTTTGAAACCAATTTAAGCAGTGAGGGGAGACCATAGAACCCTTTGAAACCCATGTCATCAGTGAGGTGAGACCATAGAACCCTTTGAAACCAATTTAAGCAGTGAGGGGAGACCATAGAACCCTTTGAAACCAATTTAAGCAGTGAGGGGAGACCATAGAACCCTTTGAAACCCATGTCATCAGTGAGGTGAGACCATAGAACCCTTTGAAACCCATGACATCAGTGAGGAGAGACCATAGAACCATTTGGAACCCATGTCATCAGTGAGGTGATACCATAGAACCCTTTGAAACCCATGTCATCAGTGAGGTGAGACCATAGAACCCTTTGAAACCCATGTCATCAGTGAGGTGAGACCATAGAACCCTTTGAAACCCATGTCATCAGTGAGGGGAGACCATAGAACCCTTTGAAACCAATTTAATAAGTGAGGGGAGACCATAGAACCCTTTGAAACCAATTTAATCAGTGAGGTGAGATCATAGAACCCTTTGAAACCCATGTCATCAGTGAGGTGAGACTATAGAACCCTTTGAAACCCATGTCATCAGTGAGGGGAGACCATAGAACCCTTTGAAACCAATTTAATCAGTGAGGGGAGACCATAGAACCCTTTGAAACCAATTTAATCAGTGAGGTGAGATCATAGAACCCTTTGAAACCCATGTCATCAGTGAGGTGAGACTATATAACCCTTTGAAACCAATGTATTCAGTGAGGGGAGACCATAGAACCCTTTGGAACCCATGTCATCAGTGAGGAGAGACCATAGAACCCTTTGAAACCCATGTCATCAGTGAGGAGAGACCATAGAACCCTTTGAAACCAATTTAATCAGTGAGGTGAGACCATAGAACCCTTTGAAACCCATGTCATCAGTGAGGTGAGACCATAAACCCTTTGAAACCAATTTAATCAGTGAGGGGAGACCATAGAACCCATGTCATCAGTGAGGTGAGACCATAGAACCCATGTAATCAGTGAGGTGAGACCATAGAACCATTTGGAACCCATGTCATCAGTGAGGTGAGACCATAGAACCATTTGGAACCCATGTCATCAGTGAGAGACCATAGAACCCTTTGAAAGATTTATTCAGTGAGGTGAGACTATAGAACCCTTTGAAACCCATGTCATCAGTGAGGTGAGACCATAGAACCCTTTGAAACCAATTTAATCAGTGAGGTGAGACCATAGAACCCTTTGAAACCAATTTAATCAGTGAGGTGAGACCATAGAACCCTTTGAAACCAATTTAATCAGTGAGGTGAGACTATATAACCCATGTCATCAGTGAGGTGAGACCATAGAACCCTTTGGAACCCATGTCATCAGTGAGGTGAGACCATAGAACCCTTTGAAACCAATTTAATCAGTGAGGTGAGACCATATAACCCTTTGAAACCCATGTCATCAGTGAGGTAAGACCATAGAACCCTTTGGAACCCATGTCATCAGTGAGGTGAGACCATAGAACCCTTTGAAACCAATTTAATCAGTGAGGGGAGACCATAGAACCCATGTAATCAGTGAGGTGAGACCATAGAACCATTTGGAACCCATGTCATCAGTGAGGTGAGACCATAGAACCCTTTGGAACCCATGTCATCAGTGAGGTGAGACCATAGAACCCTTTGAAACCAATTTATTCAGTGAGGTGAGACTATAGAACCCTTTGAAACCAATTTAATCGGTGAGGTGAGACCATAGAACCCATGTCATCAGGGAGGTGAGACCTTAGAACCCTTTGAAACCAATTTAATCAGTGAGGTGAGACCATAGAACCCTTTGAAACCCATGTCATCAGTGAGGAGAGACCATAGAACCCTTTGAAACCAATTTAATCAGTGAGGTGAGACCATAGAACCCTTTGAAACCCATGTCATCAGTGAGGTGAGACCATAGAACCCTTTGAAACCAATTTAATCAGTGAGGGGAGACCATAGAACCCATGTCATCAGTGAGGTGAGACCATAGAACCCATGTAATCAGTGAGGTGAGACCATAGAACCATTTGGAACCCATGTCATCAGTGAGGTGAGACCATAGAACCCTTTGGAACCCATGTCATCAGTGAGGTGAGACCATAGAACCCTTTGAAACCAATTTATTCAGTGAGGTGAGACTATAGAACCCTTTGAAACCAATTTAATCGGTGAGGTGAGTAGAACCCATGTCATCAGGGAGGTGAGACCTTAGAACCCTTTGAAACCAATTTAATCAGTGAGGTGAGACCATAGAACCCTTTGAAACCCATGTCATCAGTGAGGAGAGACCATAGAACCCTTTGAAACCAATTTAATCAGTGAGGTGAGACCATAGAACCCTTTGAAACCCATGTCATCAGTGAGGTGAGACCATAGAACCCTTTGAAACCAATTTAATCAGTGAGGGGAGACCATAGAACCCATGTCATCAGTGAGGTGAGACCATAGAACCCATGTAATCAGTGAGGTGAGACCATAGAACCATTTGGAACCCATGTCATCAGTGAGGTGAGACCATAGAACCCTTTGAACCAATTTATTCAGTGAGGTGAGACCATAGAACCCATAGAACCCTTTGAAACCAATTTAATCAGTGAGGGGAGACCATAGAACCCTTTGAAACCAATTTAATCAGTGAGGTGAGACCATATAACCCATGTCATCAGTGAGGTGAGACCATAGAACCCTTTGGAACCCATGTCATCAGTGAGGTGAGACCATAGAACCCTTTGAAACCAATTTAATCAGTGAGGTGAGACCATAGAACCATTTGAAACCCATGTCATCAGTGAGGTGAGACCATAGAACCCTTTGAAACCAATTTAATCAGTGAGGTGAGACCATAGAACCCTTTGAAACCAATTTAATCAGTGAGGTGAGACCATAGAACCCTTTGAAACCAATTTAATCAGTGAGGTGAGACCATAGAACCCTTTGAAACCCATGTCATCAGTGAGGTGAGACCATAGAACCCTTTGGAACCCATGTCATCAGGGAGGTGAGGCTATAGAACCCTTTGAAACCCATGTCATCAGTGAGGTGATACCATAGAACCCTTTGAAACCCATGTCATCAGTGAGGTGAGACCATAGAACCCTTTGAAACCCATGTCATCAGTGAGGTGAGACCATAGAACCCTTTGAAACCCATGTCATCAGTGAGGGGAGACCATAGAACCCTTTGAAACCAATTTAATAAGTGAGGGGAGACCATAGAACCCTTTGAAACCAATTTAATCAGTGAGGTGAGATCATAGAACCCTTTGAAACCCATGTCATCAGTGAGGTGAGACTATAGAACCCTTTGAAACCCATGTCATCAGTGAGGAGACCATAGAACCCTTTGAAACCAATTTAATCAGTGAGGGAGACCATAGAACCCTTTGAAACCAATTTAATCAGTGAGGTGAGATCATAGAACCCTTTGAAACCCATGTCATCAGTGAGGTGAGACTATATAACCCTTTGAAACCAATGTATTCAGTGAGGGGAGACCATAGAACCCTTTGGAACCCATGTCATCAGTGAGGAGAGACCATAGAACCCTTTGAAACCCATGTCATCAGTGAGGAGAGACCATAGAACCCTTTGAAACCAATTTAATCAGTGAGCTGAGACCATAGAACCCTTTGAAACCCATGTCATCAGTGAGGTGAGACCATAAAACCCTTTGAAACCAATTTAATCAGTGAGGGGAGACCATAGAACCCATGTCATCAGTGAGGTGAGACCATAGAACCCATGTAATCAGTGAGGTGAGACCATAGAACCATTTGGAACCCATGTCATCAGTGAGGTGAGACCATAGAACCCTTTGAAACCCATGTCATCAGTGAGGAGAGACCATAGAACCCTTTGAAACCAATTTAATCAGTGAGGGGAGACCATAGAACCCATGTCATCAGTGAGGTGAGACTATAGAACCCATGTAATCAGTGAGGTGAGACCATAGAACCATTTGGAACCCATGTCATCAGTGAGGTGAGACCATAGAACCCTTTGGAACCCATGTCATCAGTGAGGTGAGACCATAGAACCCTTTGAAACCAATTTATTCAGTGAGGTGAGACTATAGAACCCTTTGAAACCCATGTCATCAGTGAGGTGAGACCATAGAACCCGTTGAAACCAATTTAATCAGTGA